>NC_056741.1:333705965-333845965 GCF_019279795.1 Protopterus annectens | reverse complement strand
ACATTGACCCACTGTGATAGGTGAGTATGTCCTTTTGACAGTGTAGTGACCATGTTAATTTTATGCAGCTGAGTGGTTGTGTAAATGTCTTACTACAAGCATTTCTAGGGACAGCACATGGCTAAATAGCATATGCCTCTCCTCCAGAATGCCTCATTAGTATCTAGCATTGCAGTGCAGTGCTGCATGTCTGAACAGGTTATGGTGAAGTGTACACCTCATGTACACCTCCCAATAACCTTTCTGAATTTGGTCCACAGTTTTTTTTTAACAATTTTCATTCACTCCAATATTACATTAATTGCTCAAGTTCTTCCTGCTCTTAAATTTCACTGAACCTGCTGAATATTATTTTACTGGTATTTTTCCCAGACAGTCCATTTATTTCTGTGTAATTTGCTCATTCCTCTTTCTAAAGATCTCACCTCCAGTTCTCTTATGTCCTTTACAAAACTTAGTACACAAGTTACTAAACAACAGTAGATGGCAACAGCTTTAATCACAAGTTAAACATGAGATGCTATGTGGTGTTTAAATGCCATTTCAAAACGTGTAAAACCTATTTTTTAAACCCGCAGGAAGAATCACAACAGTTTAAACAAAGGTGAATAAAATCGTGACTAACCCAATAAGAACTTCAGTTGAAGGGTTTTTTTTTCAAGCAAAGGTTGTTCTACATATTAATAGTCAAGGAATGCAAAATTGTTATCCGTAACAATCCCCAGGTCTCAGTATGAACCAAAGTAAGGTAGAACATTTCTTTGGCTACTAGACAAAGGAAGCAATGGTAAGTGATCATGACTTTCATTAAAAACTTTTGTCTTGATATGACTGCAAACTATGTACACAAGAATCATTACTGACATACATACATACATAATGTTACTGAACCATTCTTTTTTTGAAACTATGGATGTGGGATGACAGCCAAACTTTTTTATTAGAACAGACATCTTCCAGTAATTTTCAAAAAATCAAAGTGACAGAGAGGAATGAAAGCCTCAGACATGCTTTTACTGGAAAATAACTTAAACCACACAACTGCTGAATTTTTTATTCAGTTCAACTTACCCTGCGATGTTGGTAGTTGAGACACTTTTAGACAAAGACAAGGGGGTCCTGGGTTTTCGAGAACTCAGGAAACCTTGCCGAAAACTTTCTGATGGGTAAATAGCTGAACTAGGCCTCTCCCTTATACTCCCTATAAAGAAAAAAACACATCTCAGTTGACATACTGTACAGCACAACAGGCTAGTAGCACACATTTTTGGCATCTCTCAATAAATTGACACCATCTCAGACCTTATCACTGGTGCAATCAAACCAGTAACAAAGCCGTGTGCTGTCTCTTAAATACATCACTACTACAGCAGACAATGATTTAGCAGTGCAAAGCAAAATTCTTTAAGGCTTAACTCTTATTTGAAGTGATACACAACATATTATAAGATGGTTAATAGAAGGCCAATTCACATGCAGAACAATGAAAGTCTTTTGTTGAAAACGTTTGTGTACATTTCATTGCCATGTACACACAGATTATAGGGGAGATCCCAGTTACTTCACAGCAGCTTCTTCTAAAAGAAGTTTGTTGATGTTGTAGTGCAGAAGAATAGGACTTTGGGGGGGGGGGGCACAGTTACTTATTTCCAACCTCCATCTGAAGGTGTTACTGTCACCTGTGCTGCTTAGGTAAGAGCAAGGCTTATCATGCCATTTATATCTCCAAGCAGATGCTGTCCCAGCTGAGGGTCTAGAGCTACGACAAAAAGGTTGTGAAAACATTTCCAAGCATTGATCAAGGTATGTAATATGCAATATATAGCAGCATAGCAGCTGAGGTCATCATGACGCTACTTCAGAGCAAATCATTTTCAGGAAACATTTTGCTGAGCACTGCCATGAAACTTGACATGGTTTTTAGAAAGCATCACAGTGTTACTCCAGTGACTACCAATTTTGGCAAGGGACACACACACAAGTGTAAATGGACACTACATCAAGGGAGTTGTACCCTACCTTTTCCAGCATGCACACAATGAAAATGACGGCAGCAATATGGAAAATCAAGTTTTGGGGGAGGATATGGTTACACTAGTCAGAAGTAAGTACTGAGCTTGCAGTCCAGGGGACCACTGAGGAGCCTAGTTCAAATTCCCAGCTGCCACTAAGCACTGTCTGATTAAGTGACTTGCTCAAGGTCACAGAGTACACAAGTGAGGGCTGAGGGAATGAATCCCTATACCATGGGAACTACACTTCACCGCCTTAAAAGTCTGGGCCAACTGCCAGACTTAGCCTGAGCATTATAAACAAGAACCACTGCATGCAACAATGAAGAAGCATTTGGTGATGAAGGTGATGGGATCTGGAACTGATCTGGTTACAACTGCATCTAAAGGAAATCCAAATAAAACAATGATACACTGTTAAAACTCAGAAGTACCTCACTCCCAAACCTCTTAAAATATCTTATGCTTCCTACTGATGCCTACATACATCCCATTACTAGCACCCAATTACAAATTTAGGTGAACAGTCTTTCATTAACATCACTTATCTTGGAATCATTAACTCACCTTTACTTCTTAGTGCAACTGTTTGTAGAGCTGAAGTACTTTTCACCAGAGCTATTTTCTGTTGCTGTAGAAAAAGCACAACACAGAACAAAGGAATTATTTTTGTACAGTGTAATACAGTTAAGCAATCACCAGAACAGAAGAAAACCAAACACCACAATTCAACACAGTAGAATACAATACAGTACATCCATCATAGCACAAGAAAGAATATAATGATTAGCAAAAAACATCCCAAAAAAGTTTTAAACTGTGCAAAATCGCTACATGAGCTGAGTGACGGTATGAGGTACAAAGCCAAAGAGGATGACAGCACAACAAACAGGACATACGGTGATCTAATACAAAGACCACAGTGGAATGTTACTCTGGCTACACAACAGGCATAGAAAAGATTTATTTACTTATTTATTTATTACCATTTGTTGACTTAAAAGTCCAACTGGGCAAAGGCTAGGGCAGAAAGGTTCCATATTTGCATATTAAAATATACAGAAACGATTAAACACATAGCATGGAATTACAATTTTGACAATTCAACAATGGGTTTGAGAAACAAAAAAGTTCAAAATATTGTACAAAGCATAATAGCAAAAAGAATGAAATAATGGCATACATAGCATAGAGACAAAGACACAAGAAACAGTACTGACACATTGGTTATAAACATGGAAGAAGACGGATGAACACACATACATTTATTATGATTAGTATCTTAAGAAGAGGATGCTGGGTTGCATGGTTACAGGTGGTGACTTTATTCAAGTACAGAGCAGTGGCATAACCAAAAGGTGGACATTTGTAACTACATGATGAGAAGGAATCCTGAGTGACCTGTTGAAGGCTGGAAATGGTAGGAGAGCAGATGAGGGTAGTGTCAATTGCATACTGCATTAAGCTGGCATGCACAGTTGTGGTGAGCAGATGCATGGTGAAGAGAAAGGAACAAATTGAATGAGAGGAGCTGAATGGATAGAGTGAGTGTTGAGATAATTGAATGGAAGCGTGCTACAAAGAAGTGAAGGTTATTGGTTGAGTTTGAGTAGGTGGGAGGAGATGGATAAGTTAAATGCAGAGTAGGTGGGGTGATTGGGAATTGCGGGTAAAGTAGGGAATGTTGGTTGATGAAACAGACTGTTTCTGCACTACTCTCCTACCTCATAGCAGATGGCCTTATGTCCCTGGAAGGGCATTAATTCCCAGTGTGGGAGGGTGGCCTAATGGTTAAGGTGTTTGCCTTACAAATGCAGGGTTTGAGTCTCACAAGGGATAATTGGCTAGGCTTAAAATGGCTCGCAAGAGAAGTTAGCTTAGTACTAACCTATGAACCTATGAGCCTAGAGGCCATTACTGTGCTTAGGGAATGGACTATATGTTAAATTGTTTTGCATTTCTTTTTATTATTACTACTATATATATTTTTTGCATAATCCTGTCTAAATGGTTCCTCTGCCTAATGTTTTAAACTTGGTGTAGCACATATAATTGCTGTCGGAGAAAGTGGTTTTCATCTAAAATATAAGTTAGTATGTTTTTAATGTTATATACATATTCAGCAGCACAGACAGACAAGACACACACACACACTTACAAATACCCAGTAGCCACAGCTACTTTGTGAATACACCTCAGATACTTCACTGTAATCAAATGAATGAAAAAAAAAATCACAGAATGCAAGGCATTGCAACTCTCTATGTCTTAGTGTCCCTGATTTTGCACACAGTTAATGTCTATCCACTATACCATATTTGACTTGTTGGCAAATTTCTGAGGATTAAAATCAATCCACAATGCCAGACATTAGAGTTACATATTTCTTATTGTTTAGCCAACGTGTGCAGCAGTTGAAGCTGTTGTACTCAAAATAAGTTGGTATGCGCTATCTCTTTCTCTCTCTAGTTTACACTCTCAATCTTTCTCTCTCAACACTCGCTTGCACAGATGCACACACATACACATTTCTTTACTACGTCTTTTTTTAATTTAAAGCTCGCTAACTAGCAATGTTGCATTTAACAAGCATAAAAAATGGAGGCTGGTTGTTTTCTTTCTGTCCAAGCTTTACAGTACCTTAACATGGTGCCATGAAGTGGCAGACTCAAGTTTTCAGCAGGCATTATCCTGACATTAACGCCTTGCTGGAGAACGTCCATTCTCCAATTAGGGTGAATATGTACAGTTTATCCACTCTTTAAAGTCAAATATTTAGAGGGGATTGTGCACTAATATTAAAAGACATAGTTTTACCAAAAGACTAGTTAATCATATAACACTGATGCGTTACTTCAATGAAAGAGCTGTTGGTACAATAATGACACATATGAGAAAATATTATACAGCAAAGTAGTGTTATTAGTTGAGATGGGGCAATAGCTGACAGAATAAAAGGCAACATAAATGATAACATTCAGAGCAAAACACTTTATTCACATTAAAGCTAGTAAACAATACATTTAGGTAGCAGGCATGCATCTCCATGAGGTATGATGTGGATTGGAATGAAACAGTGCATATAATTCATGGTAAATGTGTCTCTCAGCATGACAGTGGGAATAAGAGAGGGATTAAAATGAATGGATGAGAGAATGGACATTAAGAATGGGTAATAATCATAAAAATTAAGTTAGGAACTCGGATAACTTCAGTGCAATTGCTGATGGCAGAAAATACCACCTTAGTGCATTTTTAAAGAACGGGTAAATGGAGCAGTGTCTGACAACAGACAGAAGGGTGCTTCACAGACAAATACCACCTTAGTGCAATTTTAACTAATGGGTAAATGGAGCAGTGTCTGACAACAGAGGGAAGGGTGTTTCATAGCCTTGGTGAGGAGAACATATAACCTCTGTTACAGAAAAATTTAGGCATTCAAGGGATGATCAGTATGAGTATATCTGGAAACCTTAAGTTTATGATAGGGTTACAAGGATCAAGTTGGTTTGAAGGACGTCAACATAGATGGCACTGGAACCAGGAAGGAGGAGGAGGAATGGTGCTGGTGTTGGCAGATCATTCCTTGAGCCCTGGTGGGCTAGGGCTTGGAAAAAGCACATAATTAAAAAGTGTGGGTTGTTCTAAGGAGACAGGGCAGCTCCAGGATTAAGAGCTGCAATATCCTCATACACCATGCCTCACTGCCCACTCATCTTACAAAAGTAGTGTCTGCAGGGTAGGGCCTAATTAAAAACCCAGTAAACTGCAGTGACAGCTCCTTGCTGGCTCCGCTCCACTTTCAGCACCTCATGGTTCTATCCTTAGAACCTACACATAGGAAATGGGGCCCCTCTGTGTATGAACTGTTCTGGAAGGGAGACCATGCTGGTGTGGGTCACAATAGGGAGGTTGCTAGGGTTTGAGGATCACAGAGGGTTATAATTAGTGAACTGGCAGTGGAAGAGCCTGATGTCTGCTGCAACAAGCAAAAATAAGCAAAAAGTAACTAAAGTATATAATATCACTGCGACAAAGAAAATGTCTGCCCCATTTCTATAAAGAGTTTGAATTACTTAATGTCTTATATCAACACAATTTTCAAGTTTACTGCTTTAGATCAAATCTTTTGGCTTGTTATAATATCTTCAACTCAATTTCACATGAAGTCTGGTTGATTATATTACGTTACTGCTAGCATAAAAATGCATGTACTGAGTATCTATATTTATGGGGACACGACAAGATGAAATATTCAGGAGTATGCATTAAAAAGGCTTCTGTTATGGCAGCTAAGGATATGTGGGAAGAGACTAAACAAAAGATAATATAAAAACTGAGAATCTGGAAGCTCTTGTATGTTTCTCTGGATATTGAGATACAAGCAGTGAAAATATGTTTAGCCCCTTTAGTTTGATATACAGGTTAGACATATTTTATTAACTAAAGGAGATGTTGTGGACAATAATTAATAAAAAGTTGAAGGAATTTATCTGGGAGGGAAAGGGGGGGCATGTGTTAGTGGGATATGTTGAGCCTTCCAAAAGAGCAAGGTACTTTAAGATTACCTGATTTGAAGGAAATTTGGAGATAAACAATTAAAGCTCATATACATAACACAAGCAAAAAGTTGTACTTCAAAATATAAAGGAATGAGGATGGTAATGACAGAGCAGGGGGCGAAATTCAAGAAATAATGAGAGAGTGGTATTTTGGATGCAGATCCTTAAGGAGAGTAACAGCCATACAGAATATGATATTCATAAAGTAGAGAAAGTATTCTGAAAACTAAGCCAACACAAGAATGGAGAATGGAGATTTTGCTGATAGGGATGACTGCAAGTAGGGGTACAGAGAATAGGCAAGAGGGGACTGGGATTTACTGGAGAAAAATGTCAAAGGAATATTGCAAGCAACTAGACAGGGAAACATTTGGGCGGTAGACAAGAGACTGCCTTCCCTAACAGGGAGTGATATAGTACAGCCAAAGAGAAAGCGTTAGGGGAATCCAAAATGAAAGAGCCGCACTGGTAGAGTTTTAGTTGGAACTTAGAACAGGAGCTGCTGTTAAAAAAGGGATAATTAGTAGGTCATATAAAACACTGCAAAATAACTATAAGACTCAAGTCAACGAGGTTAGAAAACACTGAGAAGAGAGATTGGATAAGCAATTCACCAGAAAATAATGGGAGGACACAGGGCTCAGAAGTATGCAAGAAAGTCGAGAAGGTTTAGCATTTTTTGCTTATTCGTGTTTGCACTGATATTTTTATACATCAAGCAGACTCTAAATAATTTTTACTCAGGTAGATGGCAAATGTTGGATGTGTGATGGGGAAGAAAGAGATAACGGGGAACACATGTTTTGGGAGTATAATGAGTTGGCGGATTTTAAAAATTCCTTGCAGAGTACTCTACAGAAATACTGAGTAAACAAATGGGTACAATTAAAGAAATTATTACTTTGGGCCGGGACACAGGATCTGAATTGCCTAGACATACTAAGGGCCTTGTTACGTTTAATTTTAGTGATGGACAAAAAACAGTTACTAGAAAATGAAAATCAAAGTCTAAACCAGCTATATTTGAGGTGTTGAATATTGTAATAGAGATAAAGGAACTGGAAGTGGGATATTTAGAAAAGGAAGATGCAAATTACATAGAAATAAATAGAAACTGTTGGAACAATACATGCAAAATAATGTTCTAGAGGAGGACTGAGGTTTAAGAGAAGGTAGGAAATGATCAACTTGATTAATGTTGGACTGACGATACTTATAAAAGCCAACACAAGTGAAGTATAGTGTAAGTGAATTGAAACATACATTGAATTGAAACATATTATTATGGTTTGTTTTCTTTTACATTTCTTTATTTATTTAACATTTGTCGACTGGGAAAGTCCGACTACGACAGAGCCTATTTTCAGCAGAGTCCCGGAGAAAAGTGCTCCAGAAGCATGTCTTTATAATGTGGGAGGTAACCGGAGTACCTGGAGGAAACCCATGCAAATGCAGGGAGAACATGCAGACTCTGCACAGAAGGCACCCCAGCCGAGAATCGAACCGGAGAACCTCTTGCTGTGAGGCGACAACGTTAACCGCTACACCACTGTGTTGCCATATTAATGTCTGTTTGCCTATGTCGTAAGCGATAATTTAATAAAGGTGTTAAAAATGCATACATTGAACCTGTTAAACTCATGCATTATTTCTTCAAAGCAGCGATTGTTACAGAAGTTACAAGCAACGTGTTGTGTTCATTTTGGTGTGGGTCATGGCCAAAAGAGGATCACAGGACCAGCCTATGCAGCTGGTCCTGTGATTCAATGGCATAAAGTGCCTTTAACATCAGAAAGGCCAGTAACACCATTCTGTGGTATCATTACAAATACTGCAGATATAAGAAGATTTTTTTTTTTTTTTTACAGAGGGAAAAACTTGAAGAGAGGCAGCAGGGAGTGGTGCATTATGGGATGTGGAATAGTTGGCAGTTTGGGAAGATTTTACTTGTCAAGAAGTTCTGACAGCAGGAACATCAGTTCTGTAGGTTTACTGCAGAAGAACGTTTTCACCATAAGAACTAAACTGTAACTGAAACACTGGGAATCAGAGCAGCTGTCCCAGTGAAAACAGGTTTGAAGCATTGCTCTTCACAGTGAGGTATTATATTTATAATTTAGTTTGTTTTCTGTGATGTGAAGAAATAAGTGATTTTACAATGCCATAAAAATCAGAACTATTATTTCTTTCACTTTCTTTATAAAGCAGGTAGGGTGGTCATATATGATGTTTTTACATATGCCTGGCTTAGGAAAAAACATCAAAAGAAATTAACTCACAATGCCTAGCCAACATTTTTTAAGACTTCCAGAGAGAAATGTGGCAACAGTAGTTAAGTATGTCCTTATTACACATACTAAAAGGAACCACCAAAGACATTGTCAGGAAGAATATGGTGAACTCCTCCACAACAAATAGCTTATTCCCAGTCAAAGACATGACATGTACGCTGCATTTCGGATCTCAGCCAGCAGACTGATTACAATACATGAGTCTAGCCATAGACTTGTGCAGATGGTTAAACACAGTAAAGGCAGGAATAGAAAATCCCCCATTTTCAGTCTCGGTCATCTGGGAAATATGGAGTGAGTCAGAGAAGAGTTCTGCCCAAAGGGCTTACATAGCCTTCTTTCAAGTGTAACTTCCCTTTAGTAGTCATATCTATTTTATACTGTACTCTATACACAATGAAGATAGCATCCTGTCCTTTCTCTTTACATATACCAGGTACCTTTTATTAAGGAATCTACAGTGCTCACTTAAGGATTGATGAAGAATAAATCTACAGATCAAGTTATGCACTCTAGAGGAAAGACTCACATTTAAATGCTTCATGTTTCAGGAGTGGTTCAAATATTTATCACATGTACTACTATACTGTTGAGAGATGGGGACACATACCAGGCATTACTGTCTGCTGAAGTTACTGTAAAAGCCTGCAACTATCAGCAACATATGGAGTCAATGATGACCTCAGAAGAATTCATAAAGGCATACAGGTAAAGCAAAATATCTGGTGCTGCATTCCGGAAACTTCCCTGAACACATTTAATTACCTGTATGCTCAAGTGCATACCTTTGGCAGCTATATAAAGCCTTGTACGAAAAAAAAAAAAAAACATTTTTTTTTAAAACCTATATATGGCATTTAATCTAGTTGTTAGATTACTTTCTCAGACACTTATGAGTATTCAGGTAAAGCCTATACACAGTACTCAAGTGAAGGCTATGGCAATCTCTGTGAAGTGCTCACCTCCTTAAATGTAAGGCTACACCTACAGCCATGGTTTAGAATTATAGGAATTCCATTACCTGCTTCTTAGTTTTGTATCTTACTGGGGCACGGAAACTTCCTATATGGACTGTAGAACATATTCATGCAAAGGAGGAAGTAGACATCACTTTGCAGGAGCAATGCCCAAGAAACTTTTACCTATAGCTAAGCAACAGTTTTAGGCAAATAACACAGCCAACCAAGGCTGCATGACTTGTGGAAAATAATTTTTTCATAATATTCACTGGAATTTCAAGGCAATTAAGTCCTGGGGCAAATTACGCCTTACCAGTACCTTCCCCTCAGGTTGTATCCTCTTCTCTCGAGGAGGGTTAGGCCAATCAATCCCCAAGGTAAATTTTTGTGGGCATCCATCTAGTCATCCAAGTTCCATTTGAAGGATGACAGCATACTACACTGCTTAATCCTCAGTCTGCTCCAGAGGTAAGGGAAGCAACATTTTATTTATCTGCTGGTGACGATTTAGATCCCTTTTTCTAGTATTACCGGAACTATTAAACTTGCACAGATTTAGCAGATACCAAACAACAGGGTCTCTAATGACAGGGCAGGTTAAGTCACAGCTCTATCCTCAGCAGTGTATAAGACACTGAATAAAGTCACGGTCCTTCCCTCTTCTCTTGGATAATGAATTTGCAATCAGATCAGTCACCAAGTCTGAATGCATTTGTCCATTTAAAACCTGCACTAAAAGGGAAAGCTCTTCAGCACTCAAAATGACATAATTAAAAGGGTGTGTATGCTGCTGCTATGGTTGCTAAATGCATCTAAGTGAGTGAACACTAGGAAATGAAGGTATTTAAGAGGAAGTTTCACTGGCAAACATTTAGGATTTGAAAAAGGTATTATACCGAAAGCGCTTATCCGGTTTATGAGCCAGTGTGTTTATTTTATTTTATATTATCATCGTATATTTTATTAAAGTTTTCAAGTTTCAAGTGTTTTTAAGTGGAATTGGTGGCAGAACCATTTGTTTTTGGAGTTTTATATTTTGCTGTGCTTTGCCTTTGGTGACACTACTTACTTCTTCTCCAAGAGAAGGTAGCTCAGGGTCTTTAGGCTCAAGAACTTCTTAGGCACCTCTGAGGTCCTATTAGTCATCTGATATGTGCACTAATATACATCCAGAAGGCTTAATTAGTGCTGGATATAAGGGAATGATGGCGTTACCTTGGCAATTAGCTGCACTGTTGTCATGTGATGATTTAAATGAGAGGGAATTATTAACCCATGTTTCAAGGTCTCCAAGTACATTTCTATTTTGTAATGGGGTACTGTCTATACTGTATGTTGATGGGAGGGGTCGTCTACCAAATGTGACAATAGTGCACTTTTTTTTGCATTTAATTTGAGCCCATTTTCGGTACACCAGGTATTGTGTTTATGACTGTGAATTTTTGATGAAAGGTTTGGGTATCAGAGGGGGACTTGACAGTAACACCCAGTTTGCAGTTATCTGCAAACTCAGTTAGCCAGAGATCCTGGCTCCTGGTGTAGAGATCAGAAAACTACATTTTAAAAAGAAGGGCCACAACACTGAGCCATGGGGTCACCACTGGTTACTTTTTTATTTTCTGATGAGGCACCTAATACTTGCACTGTCTGAGTTACTTGTCATAAGTAATAATACCAGAAGTAGCAGCAGAAGCAAATTACTACTTTTGTTAAAAGGAATAACACTAGAAGCATTTTTTCCTAATAAAGCTACCATGAGGTGTAGGTGAACAGCAAACCATTGCCTTTATTATAGATAAAATGGTCAAAGATGGGGTGTATTTTTATCTGCTTTATTAAACATGACTACACCATAAAAATATAAGGAACCTCACCTTGCTATTATGCTCATATGATAATTACTATGACAAAAGATACTCAAAAACCTGCATCCAATAGCTTCCACTCATTTTGTGGCCTTACTAACTGGGAAGGTTCATAGGTAAGTACTACGCTATCGGCCCTAGGACCCATACAAGCCTAGCCAAAAAATGTACCCTGGCTTTCGCCACCCAAGAAAATTATTTTCCTGTGCCCCTGTCGAGCAGAGCCACAGAAGTGATCCCCGGGGTGAATTTCCCATTTTCCATCCAATCATCAAGATTTTTCTTGAAGAGTGCTAATGAGGAGCTCTGTTTGACATAGATAGGTAGTCTGTTCCAGAGTATGGGAAGTCTCTGGGACAGGAATCTATCCCTCCAGCATGTTCTGTTTATTGTGGTGACAAGGTTTAGGTCCCTAGAGCATGTAGCTCGGAGGGATTGGGATTTCTTTAAGTGGAGCATGTCCAACAGCTCTGGGTTTGACATAGCTTTGTATGTTAGGCAGAGATCGCCCCTGAGTAGGCGATATGCGATTGAGTAAAGCTGTAGCTTTTTGAGACGGTCTGCATAGGGCATCTGTTTGAGGCCAGTAATTGTCTTTGTGAGGTATTTCTGTGGTCTTTCCAGTGTTGTTTCAACTGACAACCAATGGGAAATAATCAAACTGCCCAAGCAGCTGCAACACCCAGTGCCTAGAACTTTAGGCATTCAGGGAACAGCCAGTGTGGAGTGGTTTGTAGACTGTCTTGGTCAAACTGGAACAAGAATGAAATCTTACTCTGTCAAACAATCAGAAGTAAGGGATGGAATGCTATTATGCTGTAGAAAAACAGGACACTGACTTTCCTGTCCTCTGTACTGTATCACCACTTCCAAACATCACGGCAACAAAACAAACAATTTAAACAACCAAAGGAAACAGAGAGAGAAACAGCAAACACAACAATCAACTTTGAAAGCTAAATTATGTTTCACTATTACCAAGTAAAATAAAACAATTAATGTAACAAAAAATCTATGGCAGTATTTTTTTTTTTTTTATTTATCCTATTTTTCTTGAAGCTAAAAGCAAAGGGGGCAGAAAGGAAGTACTTGGGTCCCTTTCCATCTAAATCACTTCCACAATCCATGCACACTCTTGTCCACTGCTGCTTTCAAGCAAGCTATATTATTATTAAAACATAGAAGAAGGCAACTCAGATAAAGGTAGTGATTATAACTTTGAGTTATTATGTAGATGAGTATAAGAGCCTTTTTTAAATGAAACTTAAAAAGGATGCACTTCTGATAAATGACAAGGTTCTTTCTGAAGAAATGGTGGCTGAGTATTGTTGCATATGAAACCAACCGGAGATGAAGATGGATACGGGAACTGGTATTGATACATAAATGACAATAACAACAGGAAGTAGTAAGGTAAATTAAGAGGACAAAGGCAGTGTCTGACTCACCTTTTGTTTCACTTTGGTGCAGTTAGGCAGGACATCCTTGCAACGGTTGTGAATGGTAACATTGCAGGCTGTAAGAAAAACAAACATATGGCTGTTAAGAGACATGATGGCTGCTAAGAGCTTCAAATACAAAATATATACCTCTAAAAATATGACTATTTCACACCCGTCAGAAGAGTGCCCAGGCAACACTGAAGCTAAACATGAATGTCCTTAATGAATGCTATCAGTGCTTAATGTATAACTTAGACATACTCATAAAACCGGGAATCTACAAGCTATAACAAAACACGTGTCTTTAGTCATAAGATCGGAATAACTGCCGACTGTCATACTATCAGTAATCAAACCCACGTGAATAATAATTCAGCCTACAACGATGCCTGCACAAATGTGTTTCAGCAGTGTCATATGCCAAGTAAACTATCCTACCCTGTACTATCCCAAACTAACTAACCCAGAACTAAATGCACTGCACAGCATAACATAACAGCAGTACCTCGGTATACATTCATATGTCCTGTGGTAAAGACTGTAAAAATCCTACAACGGGTAATGTACCACCCAAACCTATGGTAAACCAACATCTTAACTGAATTTTCCTCACAGTACTGCTGGTCTGGATCCTTCCCACAATGTTACCACCTAAAATCATCCCACGGTTATACACCTAAAGATATTATACCATTAACAAGTCAACACATTTTCATTTTAGAAAAGTTACCTGCTTATGGCTGGCATAGAGTGACAGACAATTGTAACAGTATGTAACATAATCTTGTCTTCTAAAACACTTCTACCACACCACTCCACCACTGTTTGATAACAGGATATTTTGCACTCTCTGCTCTCCTCGCACAGGCATCTGTACCTTTTTATCATGGTGACGGCCCTTTTCACTATATAAGGACAATCTTGCCCTTTCCTCCTTCACTTCTTGCTGCTTGTCAGACTACATCTTAAACACTTCTGCATGCTAACTGCTTTTTTAGTCTAACCTTGTGCTGTTTCGATGGTTGCTTGGAGCATTACAGGCAATGCTTACTCTTTATAAAGAACTTTTTCTCTAAGGGTAACAATCATCCTAACAAATACTTCCAAATATGAGTAAGTACATTTACTGAACTGGATAATTACAATCTGATTGTTAACAGCATTCTCTGTCACCCATTCTATCCCTGACAAAACCTACCAGGAGGATGCAGATATGTTGCTTGAATTTAGAACACAGCAATCAGCAGACAAGTTCCTAATTATTTCTTAAGGAACTTAAATTCCCCAGCTTTTAAATGGCATCATAAAAACAATAAGTATAGTACACAGCTAGAGGAAATATTTATTTATTTAACATTTGTTTATCGGAAAAGTACAACTTGGAATGGGCCAGTTTACAGTGGAGGCCCAGGGAGAAACGCTCCAGATGCATGTCTTTGTAAAAATACCCTTGATATATGTTTGGCAACTTTATCCCTACCTGTGACATTGGGATGCCCGCTCTCAGTGATAAAAATGATCACTGATGCCTTTTCTAACCTCCAATTTTATGACCTGTTGCCCAGTCTTTAACCAATCTACTAAGGTAATTAAAATACGAATTAAACTGCTATTTCTAATAACATACAAAAATGAAAAAATAGGTTGTATTCTTAAAGAAGGATGACTAAAAATTCCCATCAAGCCCTACAAGGCTGACTCAAAAGGATTCCAGAAGTAAACCTGTGCACCAGTCCACTACTCACCAAAATCATTGTGACCCTAACTACCTATTTACTCTGCATAATGCAAATCCAAACATTCAAATGAACTGCAGTATATATCCGCCGTGTACTGTAAGAGATGCTGCTGGCTTTATGAAAGTTTCTAATCAATGCTGCAGATACAGTGATTAAGCATAGCATGTCTCACAAAGTGGGACATATTCTGAACAAAGACTGGGCAGTACAGTTACGGGCCACAGTAATAAATTAAGACAGAAGCACACCTCTCAATTGTCCTTGATTTTCAGAGATGTCTGTGTTATCTCTGTTCCTGCTAAATTTTGATTTTGTGAAGTAACACTGATAGTTACTTTAAACAAAGTGGCAGAAGTTACATTAAAGACTTCTTATTCCTGACAAAATATATGTTAATACAAACTGCATTATTGTATCAACCTTCTCAGTGAATATGCAGTACACTATGAAAATGGGACCATACTTTGTAGAGTATGGAGTTATCAGAGGAGAAGGCTGACTGAGAATGAGGGGGGTTGGGAAGAGCAGTACTTAGCCAGATACACAACTGTGCTACATTATGCAGCTATTCCCTACAATGATGCAGACCACTGCACACTTCTAGCGGTCTGTGGACATGCGCTAACCAGGTCAGCTATCAGAGTCAGATGCACTGTAGTGGTTGACCATATTGGAGTGCTTTATGCATCTATGCATACGTATATACATATGGATATATACATATCTGTATATGTGCGTGTGTGTTTGCACACACTCGAGCAAGAAACCCAGCACTTTTCATATACTGAGGGGTCTGACTTCTGTTTATACAGGGATTTATTTATTTATCTATTCCTTGTTGACCAGGTTAGTCCCACTAGGCTAGTATCCTCTTTTTAGGGGAGACTTGAGAGGGGGTAGTTTTACAGATAGGGGAAATTTGACCAGGGATTAGGGAGCTTCCCCCACTCTTTTTGATAGATGTTGTAGGATCTTTAAAATCCACATGAGCTATCACCAACTAAACCAAATGGGGCCTTGGTTTAATGTCTTATCCGAAGGATGGCACACTCAGGAGTGCAGTACCCTCCCTTATGCTGCACTGCAGTGTCAGCAATTGATGCACCTGGTGTGGGAATAGAAACCACAGCCTTTGACATCAAAGGCAAGTGTGCTACCTGTTGCTCCACCTACACTGGATCTGGAAGGGTGTGCCATGTTACAAGCATATCCTCAAACAACCTCAGATATTTACGTAGCTTGTACCTCTGCAGACTTAGGGATATAACTTCCCACACTTAAGGACCCTCTTTACTACAGAGGCGACTTGTCCCACACTTCCCCAGATGGGAATGTTATATAGCATGCCTAGATTTACAGGTGTGCACTGGTAACTTTTATATCCTGTGTAAACTGCAGCAGCACACTGATTCTGTTTCTTGAAATTAGGTGCAAGGACTATGGCCAAACACACAGGCTCAGTTGCTACTTCAAACTGCATACAGCATGAGAAAGCCCTCTTTTGGAGTTACACTCCTTTATCTGGATCACAAAGAAAAGACTCTGTGTCAAAGGACTGTAAACAGTTTTGGAATGTGGTCAACACTGTGGCCATGGCTGTTTAAGTACAATGATTGCCTACAGACCATGTATATGCAACTTTACTTATACAGTAACTGAAACAGCAGCAAATAGCATAACTTATATATATATATATTTTTTTTTTTTTCCCTTTGGTTTAAGGAAGTAAGACACACCAAGCAAAAGTGCCTTTTTAGTGGTGTGACCTAATACTGCAGAGCTGCTATAAGTGACTTTTCAAAGTCAGTGTGAAAACTGAGACTTGAACAAATAACACTCTAGGCTATTGGATAGAGTTAGCAATGGATTCTCTCCGTCCTCAGTGATGGCACATAAATGAATCAATATGCTCAGGTGGGACTCGTACCCACAATCACCAGCTCATTAGAATCTCATTTTAAATCCTGAATATCAGCTATCACTTTCTCAATGACCTATGCAACAAACTACCATGGGTTAAAAAGGGCAGCGTGGCAATGCATTTCTCAGGCACTGTATATAATAGAACATTCAAACTTCACTTCTTAAGATCTAAGCTCCAGTCATGCTAATACGGGTATTAACAACATGCTAACTCCAAGTTCAGAATTCTATTTTAATGTCATTCCACAAGGAAAATAGCACACCCACCTACTACTGTAACAGACTGCACACTTTGCATAAGTTTGACTTTGGTACATAAGCCAGCTGCACATTGCATTCTTTTTTTCCTGAATTGGTCAGTATCAGACAGAGACTTGTTTATTCTTCTTTTTCTGGATCAAGTGGCACGCTCCATCAGCAATGCCTGTATGAACTTTGTCAGCTCAGCAATGCAATATGTGGCCTCAGATGAAATGCTTTGAAGAAAACAGCACTGGTTCTCAAGAGCTGCGTTATTCTTGGAATGAAAACTCACTTCCCCTCTCAAACATAAAAATAGAGAGGAAACCAAAAACCTTGCGTTCATATAACACCAGAAAACGGTAATCTTCTGCTTCAAAAAACAAAACTGATGTAATCCTTACTTTAGAATTAACAACTACTGCCAGTACAGGTCATCAGAGCAGCTTCTGTTTCCTTTTCTGGGTTCAAAAACAACAAACAATAATATCAAGAGAAGACACATTCTCTTGCGGTGGAAAACCTTCAACTGATGTAAAATAAAGTGATGGAGACTAAATGGGTGTCATATATTGTACACCAAGAACTTATAGCAACTTGTTTTCTTACATCTTAATATACTGCATGCATAAAAAGAGACTTGCTATTGCTTTCAAGTTTAAAATTAATAAAATGAAACCTAAGTCACTACTTGTCGAATGCTGCCTGCCACCCAAATGAGAGATAACAGAATGTTTTCTGGGAGGGAAAGGACGTCACCAACATACTATGAGATACCCTCCCAAGCTCAGAAATGTCTTTGTGAAAAAATGTAAAATAATATACAAAAATCTAAATTATGCTGTAATTGCTGCATGCCTGATCTTGGGAGGGGCTTGGTTGGATGACAGCCATATGCTGCTTTACCAAACCACAACTGAACTATGCAGTGGAGTGTCACAGGTAATAGTAGTGAAACAAGGAACTCAGTGGTGGCAGGGACATGGCAAGCATGAAGAAGTGGTTAAACAGGCTGCAGAATGCAGAAAGAACGATACATAAAAGTGGAACTAGTTACCTGTGACTAGTGACCCTTATCTGAAGGAGAAGAAAATGCCTGAAGCCAACTTACATAACAGATAAGTATTCATGCTTAATAAATGCTCACCACAGTTAAACATACTAACTTATTTCTTTTTTTTCCTCAACACATTTGAATGAATTCTATAGTATTTATACATAACATCTTAAATAACTATGTACACTATTTACATTAGCCCGACACTATCTTCTTCTTCTTTCAGCTTTTTCCCGGTTAAGAGTCACCACAGTGGATCACCTGTCTGCTTATGATTGGCAGTGGAGTTTTTTATAGTGTCGAGTTGCCAGCCCGGCACACACTCACACTTAGGACCAATTTAGAGTATCCATTCCACCTACAGCATGACTTTGGGATATGGGAGGAAACCGGCGCACCTGGAGGAAACTCACGTGATCACAGGGAGGACATGCAGACTCTGCACAGAAGGCACCCCAGCCGAGGACTGAACCAGAGAACCTCTTGCTGTAAGGCGGCAATGCTAACCACTGCACCACCGATAGCCTGACACTATAACAGATCTTAATGTATACAGTTACTTTATAAGTATGTCCAATCCATTATCAGAGTGTCTGATCAATTATTGTATAGTGTCAATGAACGATAAGACTTTTCCCCAAGGGTTGTTGATAAATGGCTTTGGATAAATTCTTAGTTCTTTAATTTTAATTTCCAATAATGCTGTGGTCTTCAGTAGGCTGTAGAAGTCTTCCAAAGTTGGTATTGTGTTTGCCTTCCATCTTCTTGTTATACACTTCCTTGAAATTGCAAGTATAGTTCACACTAGATGCATGTTTGACCTATTCAAATGAGGACCTTCGTTCACATTTAATAATATAAGAGCTTTAGTTAAATAAAATGATTCATTAAATAAAGCTTGTAGAAAGTTATTAATACCATTCCAAAATGGCTTAATTTAAACACAATAAAAATGTGGTTCCAATCTGCATTGTGTACTTGCTCACATCTCCAACATAGTCCTTTTATGGAAAAACTAATTTTACTGATTCTGTCTGGGGTTAAGAATGCTCTGTGCAAGCATTTCCAATTAAAAACTTTCCAGTATTGTGTAAATGATGTATATTTTATTGATAATAAGACATTTGTTTTAATATCTTCAGTTAACTGCATTGAGTGTCCTTTTGTTATATATTTCCAATATGAGGTTTTGGGTGTTGTTTTACAGTTTATCAATATTTTGTAAAAATTTGAAATACTGTTTCCCATGTCAAAGTCATTATATATGATTTCATATGTGTATTTCGTAAATTTAGGTATTTCTTTAAATGGAGAATTGTTAATTATTCTACTTAAATCTTGCGAATATGACAGAATACTCTGTAAAGTTAGCCAGTCCTGTTGTGGAATTTTGTATGTTGTTTTTATTACTTGCAAATCTAAAACTTTTAGTTCTTTGGTACACTGGAGCCAACAAACAAATCCTATCTGTTCCCTGGAATTAATCATTTCTCTATATATTTTATGTGGAAAGTTCTTTGTGACTATAAATGGTGTTAAAAGATCAAATCAGATTTTTAAATCTATATTTGCATTAATAATTTTGCTAAATGAGTCAATGTAATAATTAATCATAAGAGATTTACTGGGTTTGGTTATGTTATATTGCATACTAATATATATGTGCCATGGCAAATTGTTTTTTATCTGTTATTTGAATTTTGTTTTGTAAATCAAATTCATTTATTAATATTACAGTTAGTAATTACTTCCAATTTGCAGAGTAATTTGGACTTATCCAATATGAGATTGTTTTAAACATTGATGCTTTTATATATTTTTCTATATCAGGAAAGTTTAATCCTCCCTGTTTCCATGGTCTGATATGATGTATTAAAGCTATTCTGTTTCTTTTGAAAAACCATAAAAATTGTATTAGGCATGAATTTATTTCTTTAAGTATATTCCTTTCTGGTAACAGGATCTTGTGCAGTAAAACCATTTTTATTAACTGCAGTCTATCTTCAAATGTTAATACTATTTTTCCACAGAGATTTTAATCGTATTGATGATATTATTGTAGTTTTTTGAGACTAATTCATTATTATTCTTGCATAACTCAATTCCTAGATATTTTAAGGTAGACTCTTATTTCCCTATGATGTGATCCCTCTTAGTCTGCGTTCTTTTTTTTTTAATTTAAAAATAAAAACTTTGATTTTGATTTACTGAAATGGAGTCCTGAAGTCATGTGAAATTTGTCAATTAATATATCTAATTCTTCTGTCTCTTTTTTATTAGATAATGTTAGTAATATATAACATGCAAATAGCATTACTTTAGAATTGTATTGTTTATAAACATCTATTCCTTTGATTTTTATATTTTTACAAATTGAATCTGCCAATATTTCAATAGCCAGAGGAAATAGAATTGGAGACATGTGACATCCTTGTTTAGTGTCCTTTGTTATATGTATAGATTCAGAGGTAAAAGTACCCAACTTGACATATGCTAACTTATTTGTATATATATTCTTTAGGAGATGAACAAAGGATGCAGGAAATTCAAATAGCATTAGGATTCTGAATAAATGGTCCCAATTTAGGGAATCAAAACATTCTCTATATCTAAGCCAATTATGCTTCTTTATTTTCTTTATTAACGTAATCGATAAGAGAAATTATCCTTTTAATATTGTCGTGTGTGTCTATGATATATAAATCCAGTTTGATCATTATTTATTGTTTTGGATAGTGGTATTTTCATTTTGTTAGTTAATATTGTCATAAATATCTTATAGTCATTATTTAATAATAATATAGGTCTATATGAGGTACAGAGGTTTGGGGATTTGTTTTCCTTTAGGATTGGTGTGATTAAGGAATATCTGCAAGAGGGTGGTATTAAAGCTTGTGACTAAATTTCTAATAGAGTTTTATGGAAGAGGGATAGTATCTTTTAAGGAAAAAGTTAATATATTTCCATACTTATGCCATCTATACCTGGAGCATTATTATTTTTACCCTCTTTTATTGTATCTGCAATTTATTTGTAGGATATGGGTGCTTGCAGATCTACTTTTAAATTTTCTGGTATTTTTTATACTAGAACATTTTTCATCTACATTTAATTGATTGATATGTATATTTTCTTTTTGGAAATGTTCCATACAGTGATTTCCATAGGCATCAAAAATGTCACCTATATCCGAGACATTTTTCCCTTTCTTTTCATGGAGGATACTTTTAATGTTATTAGCTTTTGGTTGTATTGTGATTCTTGTGGATACATTATATAGATATTTAGGAGAAGTGGTTAATGTATTCATTTTTAGTTTTTCTAAAGCTAAACTAGTTTTGAGTGTTAGAATTTCGTTGTATTTATTGTTTAATACTTCTCCTTTCTTTTTCATCTCCAAATGATTTTGATTTTTTTCATCTACTACTGACAAAAGTTTGGATTGTAGATCTAATAATTCAGAATCCCATTTTCTGATTTTTTTTTAATACCAAGTTAGGGTTTTACCATATATGTAAGCTTTTAATGAGTCCCATATCATTATTTTATTTATCTCTGTGGTGTAATTAATAGCTAAGAAGAACTGTAATTCAGATACTAACTAGGGTTTGAACTCTTTAAATTTAGTTATATATGCTGGAATTCTGGATTTAAAGATTAATGACTTGTACCCATTTTGAAGTTTTTGTATCAATGAATTGTGGTCTGAAAAGGGTCAGGGAGTGATTGAGAAATTAATGATTTTAGAGTGTAAGTCATGGACAGCAAATATTTTATCTATTCTAGTTTGGGTACCAAATCTGTGATCTTAATGGGAAAACAACAAAGATTTATCTTCTTTAAATTTGAAACTACCTACAAGATGAAATGATTCTACCCACTTGTTTAAAGCTTTTGATACAGCAGATGTATGCAGCGGTCCTTTATTTGTAGTTTCAGAAATATCAAATACACAGTTAAAATCTCCTCCTAATATTATGTTGCCTTTATAATTATCGGAAATTAAATCCAAGTGTTTTTTAACAGTTCATGTTCCAATGCCTGGGAACCAGTATAGATTGGCTAGGGTCCATATTCTGTTATTATATTTAACTATTACTAATGCCATAAGGCCTTCTTTATCTTCACACTTATAAATGATTTCTGGGTTAATTACATTTGCTTTCCATAAAATTGTTACTCCTTTTGTCTTTGTCTTATAAGTGGATTGCGCCAATATCATATATTCCTTAGGATTCCATTTGTAACTGTCATTTGTTTTGAAATGATTTTCTTGAAGAAAGACAATTTGTGCTTTGTTCAGTTTTAAATATTTCAATAGATTTGATCTCCTGCTAGGATTGTTTAAGCCACTGATATTTAAAGATAAAGTTAAATCCATCTTAGGTTATACAAACTATGCATTTTTTGTTTTATTGTGACTATTAAACATTTTCCTCTGATAACTATAAAGTATATGTTTGAGCTTTTAAAGGAAATAATTGGTTTTATACTTTGAGTGTTTACCAAGTAATGTTTTGGTCAGGCATACTAAAAATGTTTTTACGACATAACAAATTTAAATTAATAAATGTTAACAAAAAATGTTAACAAAACTAAGATCCACACTAGCCATGGAATGAAAATCATTCCTAATCTGATGGATAAACCTAAGTCCATCAGATTATCACTCGTACCTTGACAATCCAGGACATCTCAGATCCAATAATTGAATTACCATATGGAGAATATTTGTAATAGGAATAAGCAATATTTATATTATTTTGAACAGATATAGTACTATTGTAGATTAGACAGAATTCTAATACAACATAAATGCCCATTTACTGTATAAGCAATTAATATTTACATGAAAGATAGATGACAAGCAATTCAATCACAGTAAAGTAGCGTGTGTCATATATAAAACCTCAGTAAAAGATTATAGCACACAGTTATTTAAGATATTCACCCTTATTGATTACGTCTTTCAAAACTTATTACTTAATATAATATAAAGAGATAGTAATAATATTTATACCTGTGTATAATAAAATGTATTTTACTAGATATATCAGAAGTTATATTTCATTGTTTGCCAGCATTTAAGTAATCACTTTGTTTGTTGCTAACTTACTTAAAGCATCAAGTTTGTTTAATGTGAACATTGATGAAAGTTAGTGCATTTTAATTACCAGTGCATCCCTCTACCCCCCCCCCCCCATTTCCTATACATAATGATTTTCATATATGTCATTTCTTATTATAAAATGAGTGAAATTATAGGTTAAAAACAAAAAAATCACTTATTGTGATTAATGATTACAAATTCCCTTTCCCTATTTATAAATTGCCATTTCATGACATATACTGAAAGTTTTTAGATTTAAATGGCAACATTCTATTTTGTATAATCAGCAAAGGTTAAATTGAGTGATTATTGTCAATTTGATACTATTTGTTCAGAATGCGATTGCTACATTCTGTGAAATTCCTAGTTCAGGCTTCTATTGTTTCCCTTGAACAACTTTGTCAGTTTGATGGATGTCATGTATAAAACATTAGTTACCTTAGTACCAGCTTAAGTATTATGTATGGTCAAGATGGGTTACAAAACCATAATTCAAGTTAAAGCAATTATATTACTTGTTATGCACATTTGCTTATATGAGAAAATCATCATGCTTCCTCTTGATGTTCAATATATTGTATGTCATTTACAAGTTAAAAAGTAGTGTTATTATACACAAGCCCATGTTATTAAACTGAGTGTCTACTGTCAATTCAATACTATTTGTTCAGAATATGATTGTTACATTCTGTGGCATTTCAAGTTCAGGCTTCTATTGTTTCTCTTGAACAACTTTGTCAGTTTGATGTCATGTATAAAGCATTAGTTACCTTGGTATTACATGGTCAAGATGGGTTACAAAAACTACAATTCAAGTTAAAGCAATGACATGACTTGTTATGTATATTTTCTTATATAAGAAATACATAAAAGATATAAAAAATATATATAAAAGAAATCTGATGACTCTCTAGCACTTCCCGGCAACACCAAACACCCCTAGAATCATCTATCTCCATATACCCAACATGTCTGAGCAAGCTCATTTCCCAGATCACTGCAAAGGGTACTGCACAAGACCAAGTGCTCTTAGTCTTTCATAATAACTTAGACTTCCACTCTTGTGTAAGTCCTTAATGTGTTTGGACCAAAATACATTTTAAATATAAAATTGCGCTTATTTTTTTTTTTTATCAAGAATCAACTTAATGAGCTAAACAAAGTGTTGGGAGTCCATCAATATGTGTACATGTGGTTTAAAACAGCCCTTTTGATATATATATATATATATATATATATATATATATATATTTTTTTTTTTTTTTAAACCAAAAACTTCATTGTCGAGAATCATGTCGGAGGCTCCTCAAGAGTCTTTAAGCATTATCATCACTTTGTCTATGTTACTATAGCAACCTGGGAGCATCTGTTTCTGTTAGTGTGCCTGTGTACTGCATACCAGAGGCTCGCAATGCACCTGAAGCAAAGCTTCACTTCACTGCAACGTCAAGCCTAAATTCTCTCCCTTTCAGTGAGGCAGCAGCCAGGAAAAGAACAGAGAGCAAACAGATTAAAAAAAAGAAAAACCTCCCAAAACGCCGCCACAACAGATAACACATTCTTTCAGCCTTCCCACCTCTCACTCAGCAGATGTATAAACAAACTATTTTCTTCCAAAAGATCCCAAATCACAGTTTTATCCACCCCCCTCCCCAAATGTCTCTTCCTAATACACAAGCATCAGTAAACCTCAATCACAAGCCACAACCCACAGCTTCCCAGAGATGAAAACGGCAACATACAACAGCTGCCAGACACAGATCTATCCACACACACCATGTCAGACTTAATCAAACAGCACTCGAAGCTATGATACCTGCCATAATTGATATTAACTATGTTTAGACAGAATAATAATGACATTTGTACTAGCTGCCAGACACAGCGGCATCCATGCACATCATATCAGGATTGATCAAACAGCACTCGTACGGTGATACCTGCCATAATTGACATTAACTATATTTAGACAGAAGAATGATGATATTTGTACTAAGAGCTTGCTACTATTATTTAACCAGGATATACATGACATTTTTAAATCATACTTTAACAACTTCTTCTTTCGGCTTTTCCCTGGTTAGGGGTCGCCACAGCAGATCACCTGTCCGCTCATGATTGGCAGTGGAGTTTGTACGGTATTGAGTTGCCAGCCTGGCACCCAACCTCCCACAGAAGGCACACACTCACACCAAGGGCCAATTTAGAGTGTACAATCCACCTACAGCGTGTCTTTGGGATGTGGGAGGAAACCGGAGCACCCGGAGGAAACTCATGCGACCACAGGGAGGACATGCAGACTCCGCACAGAAGGCACCCCAGCCAAGGATCAAACCGGTGAACCTCTTGCTGTGAGGCGACAATGCCAACCGCTGCACCACTGTGGGCACCAGACATTAGTCTCCATGACAGCATTTTTTTTTCAAAACACTCTACTGTTACTGCTATTATATATGATGTTAATTTATTACACTTGAGTCTGAACTCTGATGAATGGTACCTTGTTGAATTAGTTAATTAATTACTCAAATTATTACAAGTAAAATCAATGAAAAATGAAAAAGATAAGTATTCATTGAGTTCAAGTAGGGGAATAGAAACTTCTATGTTTGTATTACATGTTGCTTTGTTTGGCTTATATATAATGTTAAGAGTAACTCATCTTGACCTACCTTTGTTTGTGAAGAATTATTGGACTCTGAACATTCTGAATAAATCATTACTGTTTCTCAGTTGTTTAAGAATCCCTCCTTTTTTTAAAATAAAAACAGATGACAAGTGATGTATCATATCAGTTGATACTTTGAGAGATGTAGTTGTAAGAGTTATTTTTTTGGGAATATTATACTATCTTGGAATCATTTTTTTGTTTCTTCTTTCTAGCATCAGTCCAAGTATTTGTTTCTTTAACTGCGGTGATGGTGCTGCGGTAGCGCTGTCGCCTCACGGTAAGATGTTGCCCGTTCGATTCTCAGTTAGAGCGTCTTCTGTGTGGCAACATGCGTGAATGGGCGTTCCTTCACTGAAGGTTGTGCATTAGGCCCGGCAAGCCAGCACGTAAAAATCTACTGCCAATCATTAGCGGTCCGGAGTTCCGCTGTGGCATCCCCTAACCGGGAAAAGCCAAAAGACACAAACAAATTCTTTTAAGAGTAGGGGCCATCCATTCCATTTCTTCTGGGATAGACACTATGTTGTTGTTTTTGATGACTATAGTAGCTTCTTCTAAGTCATTAAAGGTTCTCATCTCACTGACAAAAAGTACTTTTATCTTGGCTGGAAAGGCCAGCTGTGCTTTAATGTTGTTTTGTTTCAACAGTTTTATTATTGGCCACACTTTTTCCCTTTGTTCTAGTAATCTGGAAGAATAATCATTGACAAACCTTATCAGGCTTTGATTGTATTTTAAGGGTGATTTTCTCCAAGCAGATTTTAGTATTAGTTCCTTGTCCAGAAATGAAAGAAATGTTATAACTATGGTTCTACCCCCTCGTTGGTCAGGTATGACCATAAGCTAATCACCCTTAACATCCACATCCTACCCCCACCCCCCAGTAATGAAACCTCCATAAAAAACTTCTCCAAAGCCAAATTCATGCTACTCAAGTCAGAAGTGACAAACTTCATGACACCCATGCACACGGGAACTAAAAGTTCGACTGCTGAATCCTACACTAAGGCACTGTACGAGCACATCCACTCATGCATGAATCGTGCCATCCCATATAGAACCAAGATGCTCTCCATCAAAAAAAGGAAGCCAATCTGGTGGTCCCCTGCCATAAACAAATTTTACAACAAAAGGAAGAAACTGTTGCAGAAAAGAGGAAAATCCCAGGATGCAAAAAAACTCCCTTACCAGCCTAAGGAAGAAGCTGAGATCCCTCATAAAATCCTCCAAAGCTAGTTACAAAAATAAAATTGCCAAAGATTCCAAAGACAACCACAAGGCATTCTATAACTATGTCAAGAATCTAAATGGAAATGCTCAGATCTGCTCTGAGCTACAACAGAATGGCATTAAATATACTGATCCCAAGGATATTGCCAATATCCTGGCAGATCAATTCAGTGTCAACTTCACCCCCCCCCTCACCCCCTAAATGGCCCATCTCAATACTGGAAGATTGACAAATTCCAATAATAACGGCCACACAGGTAGAAACCACATTCTCCAAAGCTAAGAATACAGCATCCATGGGACCAGATGACATCCCGGTCTGTGTACTACATGAACTACAAAATGAACTGGCACCTCACCTAAGTGACATGTTTAATCATAGCCTCACCTCTGGCTTTGTGCCCACTGAGTGGTGCACAGCTACAGTTATCCCACTCCACAAGGGGGGATCCACTTTGTATCCCAGGAACTACCGCCCCATCAGTCTGATGAGCCTGATCTGCAAGGCCATGGAACGTATTATCATGGAACTTATAAACAAAGACATTGTCAACCTTCAAACACTGGACCCAACCCAGTTTGGGTTTGTGAAGGGCTGATCATGTCGCCTGAACCTGACTTCTTAGAATCAGTCTCCAGAGCAGTGGACGAGGGTAAGGTGGTCCACACAACCTATCTGGACCTCTCCAAGGCCTTTGACACCATCCCCCACTCTGGAATCATAGGTAGACTTACTAAGCTGGGCATTAATCCTTACGTCACTAGATGGGTTGCCAACTGGCTTACTGACAGAACCCACACTTTAAAAGTAGCAGTCTCCAAATCCAGCTCCAGACAAGTGGAGTACCTCAGGGTTCAGTCTTGGGACCGCTCTTGTTTGGCATCTACTTCTCTGAAGTACAGGCCAACACTAAGGGACTCTGGCTAACAAAGTTTGCAGATGACTGCAAACTGGGAGCCATTACTGAATCCCCAAATGATGTGGATACTCTTCAAAAGGGCCTTACAGAAACAGATGCTTGGTGCCAGAGCCATGGGCTCAAGCTCAATGCCAAGAAATGTATAGTTATCCCCTTTGGGAAAAAACACGCACCCGTGAATTACCACATAGGTGGCAGTACACTAAACACCGAAAGTGTGATAAGAGACTTAGGGACACAGGTGGACACTGGTCTCACCTTCGATAACCACATCGCCACAACAGTCAGGAAATCCTTTTATGTGGCACACCTCATCACTAAGGGTTTTTCATCCAGAAAAAAAGGAGGTCATTGTCCCACTGTACTCATCCCTTATTAGACCCATTATAGAATACAACACCCCATTTGGTATGTACCTCTCAAGACATCTGCAACAACTGGAAAGGCCGCAGAAATACCTCACTAAAAGAATCACAGGCCTAAAGCAGATGCCCTACGATGACCGCCTTAAAAAACTCCAGCTATAACCTGTCGCATATCATCTACTCAGAGGCAATCTCTGCTTAACATACAAGGCCATGTCAAACCCAGAACTGTTGAACATGCTACACTTAAAGAAATCCCAATGCCTCAGAGTCACACGCTCCAGGGATCTAAACCTTGTCATCACAATAAACAAAACATGCTGGAGGGATAGGTTCCTGACCCAGAGACTCCCCAGACTCTGGAATAGACTACCCATACATGTCAAGCAGAGCGTCTCTTTGGCCCTCTTCAAAAGGAACCTTGATGATTGGATGGGAGAAAGGAAATTCACCCCGGGGATCACGTCAGTTGCCCTGCTAGACAGGGGTCCAGGGAAGTAAATTAGTGTGGGAAGAAATAGCTAGGGAATTGTTATGGCTAGGATTGTATAGGCCCTAGGGCCTACAGCCTAGTACCAACCTATGAACCTATCTAGGTGGAGTATTTGTTGAGTTAGAAGCAGGTTTCCTCAGTGCTCTATGCGCCCTTTCAATTGCAAATGAAAGTCCCTCTTTCAAGTCTAAAAATTCAGGAACCCAGGTTAAGAATGAAATAATGTTTCACCTTCAGTGTTTTCAAGCAGACCAAAGATCCTTATGTTGTTTCTCCTTTCCCTGTTTTCTAAGTCATCTATTTTGTTAAGCAGCCATGTATTCTGTTTAAGCAGAAATTCTTTTTGGAATTCTTCCTCTTTGAGTCCCCCTTCGATGTCATTTAGAGTGGTCTCTATATTTGTTGTTTTTGTATGGTGTTGCTGTAACAGTTCCTTAAAAGTGTCAGTCTGTTTTTGAGAATTTAATTTGAGGTGTTCTAAGTCATTTTTAAAGCCATCCATCTTCAAAAATGGTTCCTGTAGGTAGACACCATCAATTGCAGTTCTTTTTTCAAATCAGCATCTGGAAGAGAATTCCTTGAATTGTTCATATTCAGTGACTCAATATATCTCCAAGTTACATGACAGGAAAATTTTTGTATATCTACACCAAAATTGATATTTATGTAGTTTAGTAGGTTATCTATAGATTTCTGACATTTTAAACTTGAAAATAATAAAATTTACATATATTATACTAGTTTATGGAGCTCTCAAAATTCACTGCTCTCAGTTGGCCATCTAGGCTCCGCCCCCCCACTAACTTATTTCTTGACTGGTCTGTTATATCTTCTGGCACCCTCCTGGCCTGCATTGGCACTGGGTATACTTTCAGTAAGGTTCTTTTCACAGAATTTGTATTTTTTGTAATGCATTATTTTCGCTTATGCTACATTGTTGTCTGTCCAGTTTTCCCTGTTCTTTACACAATTTGCATACTTCCTTTTTACTCATTTTATCAAAAAATGAATAATCCACTCTCAAAGCATTACAGTCAGAACTGCAGAATAAATTTCCAAAGGTAACACCTCCACAACAGTACAATATAAATTCTTAGATCCTTGACATAGGGTATAAATATGTTTACACCCGCCCCCCACCTGTCTGCCAAAATACCTCAGTTAAGTTGTTTCCGTTTGCATGTTCTCTCTATACAAATGATTCCCATTCTCTGAAATTATTTTCCCTTTACCTAGATTCATCTATGTCTTTGTCAGCACTTCCCTTAACCTGATGCTGTTTAAACAGTATACCACTGGGATAACCATTTTACCCAGTCCAACAAATTGCTTTTATCCCCTTCTTCATCCTAATGTAAGAGGGCTGACACAAAAATGCATGCAGTCAACCTTAACTTCCATAAAACTAGTAAAAATACAGATTTACAGTCAGACCCCACTGCCTTTGAAATACCTCTCACCTTAAAACAGCATCAGTCCCTTCACACATTTAAAACAGATACTGTCAAATCGGTCTGAGTTTGGAGCTAATGTGCCCATATTTCACTTTGCTGCAGAAAAAAGATCAATCATCAGGGAGTCCCAACTTCTTCAAAATTAAAAGCTTTTGTTAACAATGCATACCTCATCCCCTAGGCTGTGCGGTCTCACCATTTGCTAATACAAGCATGTTTGTGATTGCCAACCTTTTCTGTAAGACCTTATGAAACACTGGACATTAGCCATGAGCTCTAAGGCCACTCCCTTGACAAACTGTTTGAGGGATAATGTCAGTCGGATTTCTGAAGGCCAGTAGACCATATGTTTATCATAAAACAGCATATCTGTGCATACTGCAACCTCACTAAACATCCACAGTTTGCCTTGTATGCCACTGGACATATTCTTCCTGTGTCACAGTATCCTATCCAATTGCACTGTACAACTTAGTGTATGAACCAATAAATTTATAGTACCTAGAGTGACACGACTCAGCATAGACCTGTCTGTGCACGCATGCACATACACACAAATAAAGCAAAGTGCAGTTACCGCTCAGCCTGGTTTTCCATATTTCTTTTTGATAGTTAGAATGTAAATGCCACTTGGTTCCAAAATAAATGGGAAATGAGCCCAATTCTTTCATATAATATCATGGGTTACAAGTTTAAATTCCAGTCAGAAGAGGAAAAAACTAAAAATAAAATGACATAGCTGAATATGACAAATTAAGCTAATTAAAGAACTATTTTGTGGGATAAAGAGGGACAAACAATAATCATGGAAAAATTAGTTACGTTTTTAAGATTTTTTTGGAAAAATGTTTACTTTAAAGCAATACAGTTTTTTTTTTGCAAGGGACTAATTCCTGAAAATATATATGGGTTGACAAGTAGTACAATTTAAGCAGATGATTGACTTACATAAACCAGTATGAGTTAAGATTTTTCCTATAATCTGAAACTATATGATTTATGCATAGCAATTTTCATAACACCATGCAAGTGATCTTTTTCATAATAAAAGATTTATTGATTATGCAAGGCAATATTTTACACACAATTGCTTTTGCATACAAGACATTTTTGAGGAGTTAATTTCATAAAATAAGCAGATTTGTTGCTATAATTTCCTGCTGTTCAATTTGCTATACTTTTTACACAATATACGCTTATGGTCCTTCTCTAGGTCATAGCATTCCTTACTTCTACTCTACGCAATGTACAGCTGACTGAAAACTTTACAATGCTTTGATCTTTTCTTTTCTATGTTTTACTATCTCTTTTTACTGTTGCAGAATAGTCTGGTTTACACCTGAAAAAGGCCCTTGCAATAGTATACCTCCCCAGTCAATAAATGGTAAATAAATTAATAAATGCTTTCCTCCCTTGTACCTGCTGACTGTAAGTCTTTCACTCCTATTCATCCACAAGGGCCAACAATCAGGCAGCCCTGAAGAATGGGCTGATCCTCTTCTCACTCCTTCTGCACATGCCCTTTACACACAGTCAAAGCAATCCCTTTCCCTACAGCCTGAAGGGGGTCAATCTTTCGCTCCACAAGCCAGGGACTATCTGCATTTAAGCACAGACCCTAAGTGTCCATAGGGTATGGAAAGACATGGCAACCCTGGTATTACTTCTTTGTTAATTATTGCTGGAAGGGGAATGGTTTGGGTACTTATACCCCTAGAATTGATCTAATGGCCTCCAAATTATTTGTACTCCTGCACGTGCTCAGCCTCAGTTACAATGAGCATCACTGGACAATTAAGTGAATGTTACGGCCTGAATACTACATACAAGACTGAATGACTTGATGCCTAGCCTCTCCTGGCTACAGTACAGTGCCCACCGATATCTCTCCTCCAGGATGCATGGATCAGCCAATGGCTACTCACTCCCACACTCCCCAGCTGGCTTCTCCAGCATCCAGATTGCTATCTGAACCCATGCTGATGGGTTTACAGTCAAAGCTTTATCTCACTACATCACAGAGTTGAATATTCAATGTGACTTTTTCTAACTTAAGAATAACAACGAGTGCAACACGAGGCAATAGAAGCTAAGGCAGACACAAGCAGCCAAAATGGATGGTGAAGCATGGTCATTCTTAGTGGGTGGAACAACGTGGATATAGGTGTATAGGTAGGTAACTAGGCTATCGGCCCTAGGGCCCATACAAGCCGAGCCAAAAAATGTACCCTGGCTTTCGCCACCCAAAAAAATTATTCTCCTGTGCCCCTGTCGAGCAGAGCCACAGAAGTGATCCCCGGGGTGAATTTCCCATCCAATCATCAAGATTTTTCTTGAAGAGTGCTAATGAGGAGCTCTGTTTGACATAGACAGGTAGTCTGTTGCAGAGTATGGGAAGTCTCTGGGACAGGAATCTATCCCTCCAGCATGTTCTGTTTATTGTGGTGACAAGGTTAAGGTCCCTAGAGCGTGTAGCTCGGAGGGATTGGGATTTCTTTAAGTGGAGCATTCCAACAGCTCTGGGTTTGACATAGCTTTGTATGTTAGGCACAGATCGCCCCTGAGTAGGCGATATGCGATGGGGTAAAGCTGTAGTTTTTTGAGACGGTCTGCATAGGGCATCTGTTTGAGGCCAGTAATCCTCTTTGTGAGGTATTTCTGTGGTCTTTCCAGTTGTTGTAGATGTCTTGTGAGGTACATACCAAAAGAGGCATTGTACTCTACAATGGGTCTAATGAGTGATGAGTAGAGGGGAACAATGACCTCTTTTTTTTTCTTGATGAGAATCCTTTTGTGATGAGATGAGCCACGTAGAAGGATTTCCTGACCACTGTGGCGAAGTGATTATCAAAGGAGAGACTACTGTCCACCTGTGTCCCACGGTCTCTTATCACATTTTCGGCATTAAGTAGACTACCAGCTATGTGATAGTTCATGGGTGCAGAGTTTTTACCAAAGGGGATGACAATACACTTTTTGGCATTGAGCTTCAGGCCATGGCTTTGACACCCAGGTATCTGTCTCAGTGAGGCCTTTTTGTAGTTTGTACACATCGTTAGGAGTTTCGATTATGACTCCTAGTTTGCAGTCATCTGCAAACTTTGTTAGCCAAAGACCTTCTGTGTTGGCCTGCACTTCAGAGAAGTAGATACCAAACAGGAGAGGACCCAGGACTGAACCCTGTGGTACTCCACTTGTCACTGGTCTGATGTCGGATTTGGAATCCGCTACTTTCACAGTGTGGGTTCTGTCCGTGAGCCAGTTGGCAACCCATCTTGTGACATAGGGATTTATACCTAGTTTAGTGAGCTTATCTATAATTCCAGAGTGGGGGATGGTGTCGAAAGCCTTGGTAAGACATAAGCTGTGTGAACCATTTTACCCTCATCTATGGCTTTTGGTGACTGCTTCAAAGAAGTCAATCAGGTTTAGGAGACATGATCTGCCTTTTACAAATCCAAACTGAGTAGGGTCCAGAGTTTGGAGATTTCCAATGTCTTTGTTTATGAGTTCCACGATGATACGTTCCATGGCCTTGCAGACCAGGCTCGTCAGGCTAATGGAGTGGTAGTTCCCGGGGTCCGTCGTGGCTCCCCCTTTGTGGAGTGGGATAACTGTCGCGGTGCGCCATTCAGTGGGTACAAAGCCTGAGGTGAGGCTATGATTGAACATGGTACTTAGGTAGGATGCCAGTTCATTCTGTAGTTCATGTAGAACGCAGCCTGGGATATTATCAGGTTCCATGGATGCTGTGTTCTTGGCTTTGGAGTAAAACTTTATTTAAACTTACACTGATACAAGTACTTTTTTGTTTTTAAGAAACGCCTAAAAAGTATTTTATCTGTTATGCAATGTATGCGATTTGATATTAATCTGTACTTGATTTATGATATATATATATATATATATATATGTGTATGTGTGTGTTTGCACTTCTTGTAACTAGACATGTTTTAATAAAATTTCCAAGCTAAGAAAACAGATCTGAAAATCTGGGAGGTGGGAAAGTTGACTTTTGATGGCTGGTCTGCTTATGTCAAAAAACTGGAACTTCACTGTGAAATGAATGGCAATGAAAACAAAAAATAAGTTTCATTATTGCTTACTTTAAAGAGTGTCAAATGCATGGGCTCTACAGAGTTTATTAACACCAAATAAGCCTGGATACTGAACAGACTAGACTTTGCAAGACCAATTGAGCTCAAGGCCAATAATTATGGCAGAATTAATCAAAGTCCACAAGATAAATAAGTTTAGAAATTAGATTATCCTTCCAAGGAGATGGAACATTTTATAATCTGCTTAAAATATGGCTACTATTACATTTATTCATAGATGACCAAACATCAAAACACCTGCCTGCTACAGCATATTCTCAGTAAAAGAGCAGTCTATATATAATATATGTAGTTACTTCACACATCTACAGGCTTGCTTGATCTTATTTTTCTTCAGCAAAAGAAAATGTACTACCACTATGAGATGGATTTAGTGCTACCTTAATAAAATACATGCAAAACAATTTCTTTTATGTGGAAATTGAGTAAGAACTGACTAATGAATGAGAATACATGAACAAAATCTGATAAAGTTCATACGTAAAAAAGATCTGTAAAAAAAAAATGTGGTGTGCAGTGGATTTCTCCCACATGCTAACATACCTTTAGTAGGAGAGAGGCTATTGGTGACAGAATTCGAACAGCAGTTGGAGAATGGGCAAAGCATATATCTTTATCCCGACTGGAGAATAAACATTTCCCACTATTATGAGGTGTTAATGTACAGGTTGTTGTTGTTCTTCTATCGGCTTTTCCCGGTTAGGGGTCGCCACAGCGGAACTCCAGTCTGCTAATGATTGGCAGTAGATTTTTAAGGTGGCGAGGTGCCAGCTCAACGCCCAACCTTCAACGAAGGCACGCCCATTCATGCATGCCTTTTGAACACCACTTGACCGTGGGGAGGACATGCAGACTCCACACAGAAGGCGCTCCAGCCGAGAATCGAACGGGAGAACCTCTTGCTGTGAGGCGACAACACTACCGCTACACCACCGCACAGTAATGCTTGGGGAAAAAAAGCACAGATCTGTTGTTTCATGGCAGCATTTTATGATGCCATGAAGCTCAGACAGAAAAAAAAAGAAAATAGATGCCATTATTTACTCTGGCTTGTGCATGTGAGAGAGAAAAAGTGTGTGCAAGCAAGAGAAACAGAGACAGCACATGCTAACTTCTTTTAACTGTAACAGCTGTCCATCAGCATGCACTGCCCAAACAATGAAAAGTAGGACACTCCTTTGTATGGCATTACTGACTGACTTTAACACTCAGTAATTTACAAGCAAATCAAACATTCTACAAGGGACAGATCAGAACTATGTGGTAAAATCAGGGACAGATAACAGGCATGGGAATGGATTTGCAATACCTTGTTTAATTTATTTTTAAAATTCATTTAACGAGAAATCCGAGGTATAACACTCAACAAAGTAACTATAACTGCTGTGTGTGTGTGTGTGTGTGTGTGTGTGTGTGTGTGTGTGTGTGTGTTTCCAAGTATGTATGTTGTGCAAGTCTGTCTTTGCTTCTGAATGTGCGTGTTTGTGTGTTTATACAAACATTAAATACTTGCACAACTTATATTTTGAATGTAAAATACTTCCCAAACAACAATTAATTACGTTGCACAACTCTGAAACATTAGGTGGAGGAACTGTTTTACATCAAAAATATAAAAAGTATATAGTTAAAAAAAAAATACAAATAATTTAACAGATAGTCCACTCTCTGAACACAATAATGCCCTCCAGGATGAGTGTTATCAGAAAATTGCGGTGGTGGCAAAGTACTCGGCCTGTGGTTTTGGGCCTCAAAACACACCTGGGCATGCACTAATTCCCTGAAAAAGCCCACCCTGTCTGGTATTATTGGTTGCTTTTACCAAGTACATCATGTCCAAGATTTCCTTGGTAAACTAAACATTTATTCAAGTGCTGCACACAAGAATTACTAGTGCAAAGCCCCTCGGTACAGGGCAAGATTTTGTACAAAAACTGCAAACAGGATGCAACAGTGGCCCATTATATTTTACTGTCTACATTATTCTATGTTGTTTTCTACTTGTTTGTGAGGCCATAAGTAAAGCGTAAAAAATGTATTTAAGAACCAGTGCATAATTCTCAGAACATTTGTGCCTGTCAGAATGACAGAAACTCTCCAGAGACTGAGGGCTTAAAGCAAAGAATATCAACATCCTTGTTCACCGTATATGACAAACACTTGGAGTGGTTTCAAAGAGCAAGACCCTGTAAGAAAGTTTGGTTGTTAAGTCAAAGTGGTTACTTTCCATTTCAAATGGGGCAGACATTTCAGAGTAATAAATCTATCCAATAGCTACTACAGACATTACATAAGGAGCTGACAGAATGGAAATAACCCCAAACATGCAGAAAAAATCCATAATTACCTTATGTTTCTCTCTCTCACACACACACACACACACACACACACACACACACACACACACACACACACACACACACACACACCAGAGACGGAACTTTTTTTTTATAGTATTCCAGGCCGTAAATACTGTATTAATTAATGTCTCTATGACTTGCATACTATGTAAAACTCTTGCAATGCTGAATGATAGTTACAAATGACAGCACTACAAACCACATGGTCTGATTATACATTAATATATGTCTGTTTTAAGGCACTGTACATTTCTGTGCAAGGGCTTATTGTTAATTATATCTAAGTTACTTTACTATTATGTTTCATTTTTCAGTACTGTACTGGATATGTACATTTATGTATTATTTGTACTGCCTATGATCTGTGTTTTTGCTGTAAAATGTTCTTTGAACCAGCCCGTATACAAATTTGACAAATGCATAATAAACACAAATAAAAAAGTGCATTTAAATGAAGTCTCCCTCCTCCAGTGTGAACAGGCTGCTCCCTGCTGCGTAAACTTGGTTGACACAATAAAGTCAAGCTTTGCAGCTCTGCTTGGTGGCTGGTACTATGACACATATGGCAGCATGTGCCTGGGAAAAGCGTACGGCCCTATGGCCTCTCCTCTCTAAACATTTGAGAAGAGTGTTCAATTACTGCCCCAGCTCCTTGGAAATGTTGATACTGCATTACAGTACTGCTACAGACACAACAACTGGCAACAAGCCTAACTCAAGTGTCCTAAAGTAATTTGAAGCTATAAGCAGCAAAAATGGCTAAGAGGAGTCAACGCTGTAGAGCACAGGGATGAAAAGTTGGGACAAGGAGGGAAAATAATTCCTGATTAAGGAAAAGGACAATGGGGGAACCTTTCAAAGAAGATCAGAGAATATACAGCAATATGAATAACTAGACTATTTCAAAGGGGAAAATGAGCAGTATTCACAATGAAGTGGCAATGTTGGAAAAGAAAGGGAGAGCCAGCATGATGTATAAAAAACTGAGAGAGAAGCAAGGAAAACAATGGAAAAGCTGGGGCAGAATGATGCAAAACTGTAGAGGAAAACTGGAAGAAGGCAGTAAGAATGGTGGAAAACTGAAGCTTTGGACAGCTAAGAGACCATCAGAGGAGGTCCCTGAACATGTGGTACAGGTCCTGACGGGACAAAAAAATTTATGACGAGGTGATAGAGGAATGGAAATCCATAATGAAGATTAATCTGTCAAACATGTGGAAGCTAAGTCTGATGGGGTTAGGTAAAGGGCAGGAGCCAATAATAGAGAGCATAACTTCACAAATGTTGGTGCTGGTAGGGGAAATAAAGAGTTAAATCAAATAAAATTAAATACTGGAATGAGGAGTGAAGAAAGACAGAGATAAGGTGCAACATGAGAATCCTAGGAAGGGTGACTGAAGAATTAAAGCTGAGACAAAGGGGCTTCAGGAAAAAAATGGAACAATGGGCGAAAGTGGAAAACAGGTACATGGCATAAATGAAAAAAGACCCTAATAGACGTAGGCTGAACAAAAAAAGAATAAAAGTAGTGGGGACAGGGTCTGCAAGTGTGAAGGGAGGAGCAAGACAGGATAGGCAAGGCCAACGCCCAAAGGAAACGAATACTGACAATCTGGAAAAGACAGAGACAATTTGGCCAAGGCAGCATCTGGAGAGGCCTGGGAAACCCAAGTGCATAAGAAGTGTGTACTGGAAATTCCTAGACAATAATTCTTTATGTTACGAGTTCAACTCCTATCTCTAAAAGAGCTTTTCCCATACATCTGGAAAGGTTCAAGACCTCAAGAGCTGGAGTGGAGGCAAAGAACAGTGATTGAAAGGACATTGGTGCTTGTTATGGCAATAACCTTGGGATCTACCGGTTGACACCACTGATGAAGGGAGACAGGCCTTTAGTGCAACAAATCTTCACATATGATCAACAGATACAGACAATTTAGGAATATTTGCATTCTGTTTCTGTCTTTAACACATCAAAAAAATATACTTTATTCAGCTGTTCTTACTGTAACTGTCTTAGTTTGCTGTTTTGTGTGCTCTTACCTGTTCAGTTGCTCTTACTCTGCACTTATTACTGCTTGTTAGTAGCCTCCTAATTTATAGCCTTCTGCATTTATTTTTAGTCATTTGTTAATTTAATTGCAAAAAAAAAAAAAAAAAAAAATTCTAAGCTTGTTTCCTGCCTTTCCTGTAACTAGTCTAGTCCACATACAGATTTGCTGTATCCAGGACTGTTTGTTAGCTTCTGAACCCCGCAAGCTTTTCTGGTCCAGAAATTGTAGTTTATTGGCCGTTTGGGCAGTTTTTCCATCTCTTTCAACTTTCTGGTTTAAAATCCCGGATTTGTGCTTGTTTCCCGCTTTTCCTGTAACTAGTCTCGTCCAGATACAGATTTGCTGTATCCAGGACTGTTTGTAAGCTTCTGAGCCCCCCAAGCTTTTCTGTGTTGGAGGGAAGCCTTCTAGCTTATCAGTGGGAGTGGTAAGCACTAGGTAGCCTATCTACCACAAGAGGAATGGTTTCTGGCCCAGAAATTGTAGTTCATTAGCCATTTGGGCAGTTTTTTTCCATCTCTTTCAACTTTCTGATTTAAAAGCTCCCATCTGCACTCGTTTCCCACATTTCCTATAACTAGTCTAGTCCAGATACAGATTTGCTGTATCCAGGACTGTATGTAAGCTTCTGAGCCCCCCAAGCCTTTCTGTGTTGGAGGGAAGCCTTCTAGCTCATCAGTTGGAGTGGTAAGCACTAGGTAGCATATCTACCACAAGAGGAGTGGATTATGGCACAGCAATTGTAGTTTATTGGCCGTTTGGGCAGTCTTTCCATCTCTTTCAACTCTCTGGTTTAAAAGCCTGTGTTTGAGCTTGTTTCCCGCCTTTCCTGAAACTAGTCTAGTCCAGATACAGATTTGCTGTATCCAGGACTGTCTGTAAGCTTCTGAGCAGTGCCAAAGTCTGCTCTTCAGTTTTTCCCTTAGATCTGCTAGTTCTCTCCCCTCCTGCACTTTTACTAGCTTATTAGTCTAGCACTTTACCAGACTTCTTGTAGCAATTATTGTAGCACACAAAAGTGCTATCAGCACTAAACGTTCTACAAGGAAACAGCTCCAGAACTTATCATTAATGCCCACCCCTCCAGGCATGTCTAAAGGTCATTTCCCTGTGCTTTCTCCTATCAACCTGGAGAACTTGGGCATCCTGAGGCAATGTAGCAACTGCCTCATGTGCACCGACAACCCTCTCTTCTCACCTCCCAACTATCAGACTTGCGAGAGATGCACTTATATATCCAAATTGGAAGCCACGCACTCTCCAACCAAGACCGGAATAGCTGGTCAAGTGGAGAAGGTCAAGAGTTGCACCACATCACATGGAACACATAGCCCTCCAGAATACACACCAGCACTGACTTCGAATAAAAAACACAAACCACACACCTACCTTCACAGAGGCTCTCAATAAAAATCTACCCAAACAGCTGAGACCTCTAAAGCAGAAATGCACTCTACCACCACAACACAACACTAATCATGAGACACATAACTCTCCTAAACAGTGTGCCACTCAACCAAACCCCCTAAGGCAAAACAGCATGCCCAACACAATAGTCATAGGTGACTCGATAGTGAGGCATACTGATGTCCCACTCACTAGGCTGAATAAGGAGAAAGTAACAGTCAACTGCCTGTCAGGTGCCAGGATTCGCCACATAACGCATGCACTCAGGTCCTGCAACAACAGGTACAAATATGACATCATCACTGTACATGTGGGAGTGAATGACCTGAGACGTACCTCCCTGGACTACATGAAAAGAGACATGGAGGAGCTCTTGGATTATGCAGCCCAGGCAGGTATGACCCTAGCCCTGAGCAGCATCCTACCATCACCCAGAATTATATCACAGTACAAGCAGAAAATTACTGATTTCAACAATTGGCTAAGTTTCTGGTGTCATTCTAAGTGGATCCATTATCTGTCTCCCTGGGATGACATAATTGACAGACCTCGATGCTTTGCCAGAGATGGCCTGCATTTGTCATCCCTGGGCTTCCGGATACTGGCCAAGGCTCTTGCCACCCCTACAATGCCTTTTTTAGGTGGTTTTCAAAAGACCAAATTACCACTGTAACAGCTACAAACAAATGCAATCTGAGGGTCATGCTGCTCAAAGCTAGAAGTCTAAATCTCAAAATGCACTCACTCGAAGCACTCCTTAAAATGGAGAACATTGACATTTGTGCTGTAACAGAGACCTGGTTCAAGGCAGCAGAAAGCACACCTGCACTACCAGGCTATAACTCATTCTACACCTTTCGGCCCCAAAACTTGGACCGAAGCTCCAAAGGCGGTGGTATTTCCATATTCATAAAGGATGCGCACACCTCCAGATTGGTAGCCCAACATAACGCATCAGAGATACTTCAGCTGTAGCTAACATTTGGTAAGACAGCGATTCCCCAACCATGCCCCAAGACTCACACTCCATGTTCCTAAGCACCCTAGAGAATATTAGGGTCCAGCATAACACTCTCATACTGGGTGACTTCAACTAACCCTCAATTAACTGGGAAAGCTACTCATGCACCAATACACTTGCCCAACGTTTCCTGGAATTCATTAATTCCAATGCCCTGGACCAGCTCGTTCTTACCCCCACTAGAGGTAGCAACATCCCTGACCTGGTCATTACTAACATGAGTGACTGTTGCTCTACACCAAAAGCTAACTCCTCCCTGATTAGATCCGCCCACAAACTAATCAATTTGGAAATCCCCCCCCCGCAAAGGTAACCACCATAAAAAACTTCTCCAAAGCTAACTTTGGGCTCCTAAAAACAGAGTTGGTTAACTTTATGGCACCCATGCAAATGGAGATTATTTTCATGACAGTCAAATCATACACCAATGCACTGTATGAACCAGTACACAAATGCATGGATCTCACCATACCCAATAGAACCAAGACGCTCTCCTCCAAAAAAAAGGAAGCCAATCTGGTGGTCCCCTGCCATAAACTCTACAACAGTAGGAGTAAACTGATGTGGAATAAAGTGAAGTCCCAAGACTGGAAAAACTCTCTTACCAGCCTCAACAAAAAACTGAGATCCCTCATCAAATCCACTAAAGCTAGCTATGAAAACAGAATTGCAGCAGATAGTAAAGACAACTACAAGGCCTTCTACAGTTATGTAAAGAATCTCCACGGCAATACCCAGATTTGCTCTGAGCTACTGCACAATGGTACCTCCTATACCTAGCCAACAGATACTGCCAATATAATGGCCGACAGATTAAGTGCCAACTTTACCCCCCCCAAAGGACCCATCACATTAACAGTAGATTGCCAGGGACCCAGTATTACTGCTGGACAGGTTAAAACAGCACTGTCCAAAGCCAAGAATACACCTTTGATGGGACCTGACAATATACCTGGCTGTTTTCTACATGAACTACAGAGTGAACTGGCACCTCACCTACGTGCCCTGTTTAATCACAGCCTCACCTCAGGCTCTGTCCCTATGGAATGGTGCACTGCTACAGTCATCCCTCTCCACAAAGGAGGAATGACTACAGACCCTGGGAACTATCGCCCCATTAGCCTGACGAGTCTGATATGCAAAGCTATGAAATGCATCATCATGGACCTAATAAACAAGGATATAGGGAATCTCTAATCTCTGGATCCCACACAGTTTGGTTTTGTGAAGGGTAGAGCATGCCTTCTCAACTTGGTCGACTTCTTTGAGTCAGTCACCAGAGCTGTGGATGAAGGGAAGTTGATTCATACAGCCTACCTTGATCTGGCTAAGGCCTTTGATACCATTCCCGACTCAGGAATCTTAGAAAAACTCAGTAAGCTAGGCACCAACCCCTATATCACTAGGTGGGTTGCAAACTGGCTCACAGACTGAACCCACAGTGTGAAAGTAGCTGACTCCAAGTCATACTGCTGACCAGTCATAAGTTGAGTCCTACCGGGTTCGGCCCTGGGTCCTCTCCTGTTTGGTATCTACTTCTCTGAAGTCCAGGCCAACACGAAGGGACTCTGGCTGACAAAGTTCGCAGACAATTGCAAGTTGGGAGCTATTATCAACTCCCCAAATGATGCTGACATCCTACAGAAAGGCCTCACTGAGACCAACAAATGGTGTCAGAACCATGGCCTTAAGCTCAATGCCAAAAAATGCGTTGTCATCCCCTTTGGGAAAAACCTGATTCCCATGAATTACCACATCGAGGTTAGTCCACTGAACACAGAAGGCATTATAAGAGATCTGGGAACACAGGTTGACAGCAACCTCTCTTTTGACAACCACATTGCCACTGTGGTCAGAAAGTCCTTCTATATGGCACATCTCATTACGAAGGGTTTTGCATCCAGGAAGAAAAGCCACTGTCTCCCTCTACTTTTCCCTCATTAGGCCAATCATCGAGTACAATGTCCCATTTGGCATGTACTGCACTAGATACCTGCAACTGGAGAGGCCGCAAAAGTACCTCACAAAGAGGATCCTAGGCCTGAAACACTTGTCCTATATGGATAGACTCAAAAACCTTGAACTATTCTCTGTCTCACATCACCTAGTTACAGGCAATCTCTGCTCGACTTACAAAGCCATGTCTGACCCAGCCCTGTTAGAAATGCTACATCTAAAGAAATCCCAATACCTCCGCACCACACGCTCCAGAGACCTCAGCCTCATTACCACAATCAACAGAACGTGCTGGAGGGACAGGTTCATAACCCTGAGACTGCCCATTCTATGGAACAGACTTCCCATACATGTCAAACAGAGCACCTCACTAGCCCTCTTCAAGAGAAATCTTGATGAGTGGATGGGAAATAGAAAATTCACCCTGGGATCACTCCTGTGGCTCTACTCGACAGAGGTACTAGGAACTAAGGTCGGATGGCAAGATGCCAGGGTAATCCTATGGGCTATGCTTGTAAAGGCTCCAGGGCCATTAGCCTAGTACACACCTATCAACCTATGACTGGATTACACTGCACATGTATACTGCTGATGTAAACATGGGAGGGAATAGCATAATGGCTAAGGTGTTTACCTCACAGACAAATGGTATAGGGTTTGATTCTCACCTTTTAGAGAAACTGGCTAGGCTTAAAATGACCCAAAAGGATAGCTAGCCTAGTACTCATCTATGAACCTGTGCATTTGAGGAATCAGAGATCGTCTTTTCTCCAGGAACTCATTATTTTTTAAACACCTTTACTAAATTATCACTTGTGACATAGGCATATTTACATTTTTACAAATGTAAACAAACTGTATTAACAAATTAACATTAAAAAACATTATACTTTACATATACTGACTAAAATTTAAAAAATTATGTATTTCTTTTAAGCTACAACCAGAATCATCTTCTTCTTTCGGCTTTTCCCGGTTAGGGGTCGCCACAGCGGATCATCTGTCCGCTCATGATTGGCAGTGGAGTTTTACAGTGTCGAGTTGCCAGCCCAGTGCCCAACCTTCCACAGAAGGCACACACTCACACCTAGGGCCAATTTAGAGTGTCCAATCCACGTACTGCATGTCTTTGGGATGTGGGAGGAAACCCATGCGACCACAGGGAGGACATGCAGACTCCACACAGAAGGCACCCCAGCCAAGAATCGAACTGGAGAACCTCTTGCTGTGTGGCAGCAACTCTAACCGCTGCACCACCGTGGCCGCCCTTTAAGCTACAATCAGAATAAGTTTCATAAATTAAAAACATCAGCACTGTGCTGCATTGAAATGCATGAGGTTACAATATTAACCTTAACTGCATTTTGTAGCCGAGCATCCTGCTGTTAGCATTAAAACAGCAGTCCTCTACAGTACACAGCAGCATGAAATACTAACAGTAAAGGAACACAGTAACAACTAGACATTTTAATGTTATACTACATACAGCTGAAAGGTCATCAAAAGAATGCCTTCTTTGGCAATTTTTTCTACACACGCATGTAACAACTGGCACGTTCACAGAGACACTTTCTTAAAAGGATACAAGCCCAGTCACTATACTCACTATCCTACAGACTGCTAAGAAGTGATCTGTGTCTGGCATACAAAGTATCCCCAAACCCAGTACTGATGGACCTAGTGCACATCAGAAAGTCAAATGACATCAGAAATACTTTGTCTAGGATCTAAACCTCTTCTGCAACATCAACAGAATGGTTTGGAGGGACAGGTATATCTCACAGAGGATACTGCAGCTCTGGAACAGACTCTCCACCCACATAAAACAAAGTTCATCCCTGTCCATATTCAAGCGCAACTTGGATCTATGGATGGAAAAAAGAGAATTTACTCCAGGACTGCCCCCTGTACTACTAATGGACAGAGGCAGCTTCTAAATGCGTTATACCATTTATGGGTTCCCTCAAATTATCCACTGTATAATTCCAGTTATTCTCATTAGGGCTAATACATAATTACTGACCATGGGATGGGTAAGGCCAATCTACAACCAAATTTAAAAGGTTAATTTGTGCACAAAATATTTTTTTCTTGGCTTAAAAATGACCTGCAAAGGCAGCTAGCCTAGTATTTACCTATGAAGAAGAATGAAGGCGCACACTGCCATGCAGAAGCTGAAAATGGAAACTTCTGTGACTTCTAACATGTCATTTTGTCATCAGTGAATGTGCTCTCCACAGATGCATGAAATGTGTCACAGCTAATGTGGTGGGATTTTAAACGAGCTTTTCTCACTTAAGATTGAATTTTAAGTGAAAAGGACAACAGTACAATCAGTAACATAGCCAGGATGTAGTAAAGGCAGAAATAGTGTGTGCATGCTGCATTTCTTTTCATGCCTTTGCACATGATTGATTTCTGCACTGGAATCTGGAGAAAAATGCATAGGAACGTGTACATTACAGCCAGCTCTGTGGGTGTAGACAGAACTTTGCAGAGTGTAGGCATTAAAGCATGCCCTAACCTTGGTATACATAAACATACTAGTTAAACTATGAAAGTTCCATCTTGAAAAGCATCATGTCAGGTGGACTAAATCATGCCTCTTAGGGAACACAAACAGAATAGCTGACTTTCATTTAGGGAAGATGACAATGAAATCACTGAGGTTCCTAAAGGCAAACAAAAAAAAAGAAAACGTGCCAAATTAAGATAGAAATTGCTATCTGTACCCCTGAACACTCCCACAACTAAACTGTTCTCACTCTGGGATCACAAAGCCTCAAGAGGGAAAAGGAACATGTCCCTTACACAGAGAAATGCGCACACACACACACACACACACACACACACACACACACACACACACACACACACACTCTGCGAGAGCACGGTATAAAAATAACTGTGGCATTCCAGTCATCATTTCTTTTGTTCACCTACAGGAACAAAGAAATGGCTCACTCATGCTGACTGAACATTCCTTTCTGTAACACTGACAACCCAGGTTTGATTAATGATTTAGTCACCAGAGGGCCAGCTTCACCTCTCGTGTGTTGATTGGTTTACATTGCCTCATGCTCCATGGTTAAGGCTGGATATTAGGGGTGGCTGATTAAGGCAGGCATCCCTTTCTGTACAGAGCTAATGAGCACCCATAGCAGGCAGGCAGGCATGCATGGAGCGCACATATCCAACTTGCAATGATACCACTGCACATTTGGCATTTGAGAGTGTGTGTGTGTGTGTGTGTGTGTGTGTGTGTGTGTGTGTGTGTGTGTGTGTGTGTGTGTGTGTGTGTGTGTGCGCGCGCGTGCAAATCATGGATCTGCAGCCTTCACAACATACAAATATGAAGTGGTCAAATCATGGGTACTTCATTGAGATCATTCACTTACTAGTTTAAAAGTCACAGGATGCATCTAATAAAGGGTTATATCAGTTATGGCAAGTTAGGAGTTATGGGGTGCTCTGGTGATCCAGCTATGGGCTTTCTCATACAAACAAATAAATGGTTTATAAATACCAGCAGGAATCTATTATTCTACGTTGTTCAACGTTCTTTTCAAGTGTATTTGAATGAAAGCTACAATACTTGGATAACTAAATTTACAGATGACTGTAAGACAGGAGATATTTTTAAAATAACTTACCCAACATCAGTATACATCAAGCTTCCCTGAATAAATATTCTCCATGGTGCATCGACAGTATTATTAAACAAAATTTAAATAAGTGTACCGCTATTAAACCAGAAATAACCTCTTGACTTATCAAACTGTCCATTTTTATGTCAATTTTAAAATAAGCTGGAGCCATCAAACAGGTAGCAATCATCTCTAAATTAAGCTTTGAAAGCAACGTGATGACTACAATTAAAAATACTTATAATTTGGAGTAATTTTCATGATATTTAAAAAGCTTTGCGTTCCCTTCTACACAATATAATAAACGTTTGTTAATGCAGCATATCAAAGATTAGCAAACTGGAACAGATTCAAGTCAATTTGTGAAAAGATCAAAGCTGTACATACACATGACCTGAGAGCACAGACTGAATGCCCCAGGCTTTTTCTCTATCACTTGCAGACTCCTGAGAAGCAGAACGTGGTTTCACTTTTTCTGGTCTGACCATTTTTTTTCACTTACTAGCATCCATTTTAAAACAAAGGTCATCTATGTAAGACTTACTATCAAACACACTAAGAGAAATTTTCTTATGACATGTCCCCCATTTCTCTGGCACAGCACTTCCTTGGCTATTTTTTTTTTTTGTTTAATTTTGACACGCAGGACAGAAAACACAACAGTCAGCAGCCGAGAACCATACTTCCTCACTAGTACAGACAGCAAGAGCTCTTACAGAGAAACAATGAAATAATGTACATTGACCGCCACTGTGTTACTATCATCTTCACTTGTCAGACCAGAAATCTTTGCAGACAGGTAACTTCTCCTGGAAAGAAAACCCACCCAGGTGTAGGTCATGTCAGCATATAGCATCTCAGGGCACAGAGCACGAAGAGAAACTGATGAACAGGTCAAGAAAGAAAGGCAGTGCTATGTTAACTGAAAGAAATGAATACATAAAGATCTTCAGAAGAAAGTTTCCACTGCAGTAGCCCCTGTGCTACTGAAATGGTATTACTGTAAAGTTCCTACTGCATGGGTTTTGGTGGAAACAAACTTGTTTTAAGCCTTAGAACCTGCAGGTTCACCAGCAGAGATGGAGTGAGGCTGGATTCCAGTAATGAGTCAATAAGATTTTTGAAGTATGATGAATGTGAAATTTTGAAAACCTAAAGAACACAGAAAGAATACTGAGTAAATTATTAATAATCCAGGTACAAGAACAGGTTTGATATCAAGATAGAAATGCCACATTGGAGACTCTACCACACCTGCCACAGACACAGTGCCACTTTTCACACACAGGACAAATGTGAATGCAAAATGCTGACGTCATTAAAAGGCATCAAACAAGGATCCTCCTTCATGGGTCTGTATGAGTCATGCTAGACATACCCCAACACTGACTGCATGATGCTGTGTAACAACAGTTGATATACTGTGGCAGCTGACAGCTAGTCTGTCACAAGGATCTGATAACATACGGTGACATTATAGCTAAACTGAACCTCTCACTTTTTTAATAGTGTATCATGTCTGTCTGTAGCAGAGACGGCTGAGATGGCATATCACAGTGGGGAGGGCTAAATGACAATTATCTACAACACTACTACCAAAGAAACCCATTTTATAACAATGCATAATGTTTTATTTATTTTTTTTTAATTTCTTGTAACTTTTTAAGAGAGTTTTATACCCGCAAATTAAATACATTCTAAAACTATAAAGGTCATAATCTCTACCAAATACATTCTCTATGTATGGAATGTTGACAGACAAGCTTCCCAGTTAATTTAAAAAAAAACTGGATATCTGGGTAGGTGACATATATATCATGACAGAAAATTAAGATTGATAACTAGCACTCAGTTTTGAAGTTCAACATCCAGCTGTATTGCAGTGAAGGCAAAGCAAGTTCATTTGTTAGGTTAAACATTTCAGAAAACAATTCTGTGCAAGCATACTAGCAAAACCACACTGGGGAAGGTACAGTGAATGTGTGGCAATTGATTTAAGGCTGTGGCTGACCAATAACATTTGCAGTAATGTACTTAGCACTACTGTCAAAAAACGTTTGAAGTACCACAGCTATCTGAGTAACAGTGATGGACTGTTAAACAGATATGGTAATTTATTAATGTCTGCATGCTTTACTGCAAGAAAAAAAAAACATACCACACTGACAAATAACTCATTCATCTTAAACTGCGTCATAGGAAATGAGCAAGTTAAAGTAAACTTCAAAATTTCTAAGAATAAAACTTTATTTTTCTATTAAACAGTTAAGATGAGCCAACATATTATTGTTGGCCACTGAGAATAATGCCCATGTGCTGACTCCTAGCCCCAGTTGCACTGTTCAAGAAACTGACCATGTCATATAGAAACATAAACCATATATATATATATATATATATATATATATATATATACACACATACATACAAACACACATATATATTTTTAAATGATACAAAATACACATGGTTGTAGTTCTTTTCAATCGCATACACTGTCCTTTCCTTTGCTACAATTTCAAGAAATGTTACTGCATGTATGTAATATGGTCATAACCTTGTCCAGCATAAACTGTGGTGCATTCAAACCACACACAGAAGCGAATGAGACAGGCAGAAGGAAGTTTTCGCCAAGATGAAACAGAACTGCATTTACTCACTCTGTGAACCTGAACTTGAAGCATGACTTAACTCAACGGAAGTCTCAGCTCTCCACACTTTTGTGGAATGTTCAGATTTTTTCCTCATATTTTGGTCTGTTTCTCATTTGTGGTTTTATGACACATTAAGGAGGACTGAAAACACTAAACAATGACATACATTTGAGTTTCAGACTTCATATCCTTCAGAAAATGCATGACGATGCAAAATGTATTTTTCTAGCTACTTGTTAATTTTATAAGAGCAACATTTAAAATTTGTCCATGATTTCTGGCCTTTGCCCCTCCCTTATTTTTACCCTTGTACAGGCTTCTTGCCTTAAAGGAAAGCTGTTTAGTGATGACAAGCAACCACTCAGTCTGAGAAAAGATGTGCGAGAGAAGGTGATTCTCTTTTTTGCTGAAGGGATTTGTTGTCCAGGAGTCCTGGCAGCAGTGCTTTCACACACCTGACAACAGGGGAGTGCAGAAACAGGTAGCCATTTTAATAGCCCTGCTGCAGTTCCAAGAAAAATCTGTACAAAGGCTATGTCATGATCCACAAATGTAAAACAACATGTACAATCCATTTTACTCTTATTACTGTTGTTTTTGTCATCATTATCACTGTTATCACTTTTCTTTATTGGTCAAACTTACATGCAAACACTTTTCTACATTAGACATTTGGAGGTGTGGGCATTGGTTCTAGGTGAGTTGTTTGTATTGACTAATACTGATGTCACACCCGAACAGCATGGAAAAATGGAAAAGGGAGTTGATGACTATAACTTTTCTACATGGTCTTCATAAATTTGAAGACTGCAAGGTACATCAGGGCAGAAACAAGGTTCAGGGTCTGGAAAAGTCAAAAATGCATTGCTTCCTGTGGAAGCCAAGTTGCACGTTTATAGCAATCATCACAATGCTACCTAGGTGTGTGAGTCTGCGTTGCGGAGGGTGGCTGCTAACTGCAGTACACTTACAAAGACTGCATTATGGAATTATCCCATCTAAGACATCATTAGCTACGTGTTTGTGATAACTATTACATGAAAAGCTAGCGGAAAAAAGTTAATGTTAACCTAGTGCATCTGAACATTACAATCAGCCCCTCTTCTGCTGCACTCCACTCCCCAGTACCATCTTTACTCTTCTTGTACCCTATTCTTGCAACATAGTCCCATTCGGCAAAATAGAAAAGCTACTCCAACCCTCATATGTTATAAATGGTACTCTTCTTTGGACTGACACAGTCATAAAAACCTTTGGTACTTATGTGGACAACTCTTTCATTCAGTCATCAGGTTTCTACCATAGTCAGAATATCCTTCCATCTGGCCTAGTTAATTTCCAAGAGAATAACATCAAGCTCCGAAAGACTTTATCCTATTACTGCACTTGTCCCTTATCAGGATCACAGGAGGTTACTAGGCTATCGACCCAGAGGTAATTTTAAGCCTAGTCATTTCATCCCAATGCAATACCAGTGATACTCTAGTCAACACCCAGGATTGTATTTAGTAATGACTGCCCATGTCCAGGAGGGTTGTGGGTGCTATCCCAGATAAGAATTTATGGTGCTGCATCCACTCTCATTCAGGTTTTTCTTGAACAGTGTTATAGAGGTGCCTTGTTTCACATGAACTGGCAGTCTATTCCAAAGATATGGCAGTCGCTGGGAGACAAATTTGTCCCTCCAGCACGTCCTATTCAAGTTGCAGGCCATATTTAGGTCCCAGGAATGGGTGGCCCTAGACAATTTGATTTACAGCTATACAGTAAGTTCATTAGGTTTGGGTCTTGGGTCGCTCTGTAAGCCAGGCATAAGTCTTCCCTACGAAGTCTATATGATGCTGAGTAACATGCTGAGTAACATGGTGGAGTCCGTTGATCTTCTTTGTTAGAAACCTCTGAGGTGAATACAATCAATACCCACTTTGGTAAGTAAAAGTCCGGGCATGTCACTAACCAAGAAAATGAAATGCCTTAAATCCTAAAACTTTCCCAGTAGATTAGTACAGTGCTTTGTATACCCTGTAGCCTACAGGCTGCTCTGAGGTGACCTATGTCTTATTTTTTTGAGTCATGAAAGGCCCGGTCCTATTTCTACACAAAACCAGTGGCTGTACAAACATCTGCACTTGGGACTTAGTCTACACTAACAAATAAACAAGAACTGCTAGAGGGACAGGTTCTTAATGTATTCCCAGCTTATGGAATAAGTTACCATTACAGGTCAAACAAAGCACTACTTTAACTACCCTTAAGGCTAGTCCTGATGATTAGATAGGCAGATGTAAGTTTACACCAATGGTTACCACCGAGAGCTCTGCTTGGTTTGGTAGGTAAGCACTATTAAGTGCTTGAAAAGGGTGGAAAGAAATTTTAAGTGTTTTTACTTAAGGTGTACATGGCTAGATACCTTATGATCCATGTGATCGCTTACATGGTACTGCTCTCAATTTCTACATTCCCCATGAATCCGTAAATTACTTCAGTGACCTCTAGCGATGTGTCACAGAGCTTCATTATCCTCTCTGTGAAACACTTCCTTGAATAAGCTCTGAAACATACAGCTCATCTAACTTACGTACATACCCCCTTATTCCTTACTTTGTATTCTCTTCAGGCCCTCTTCTATTTATAAATAACCAAGCTGTTAGAAGTCCTGCTTTGCACTCCCAACATTTTCACTTTTGTTCACTTTTCCAGTGTGTCTCTGCTACACACGTTATACAAGCCTAATGGACCTTTGTCAACTAGTGTCACAATGGGACAAAGTACTCCACAAATCACCCTACCAAGTGATGTGTCCTGCACAAGGAAGCAAGACCTGAGCATCTCTAACCAACTTCCCATGCTGTACAAACTAGTATTTACTAGTGCGAGTCACAATGCATTCCATGGCTAACTACAGTTAAAATTAAGACACGCATTTCCTTCCCAAAGACACCCTTCCAAGTATACAATATGCATACCAACAGCTGATAGAAAAAAGCAAAGCTGTGTAAATTCAGATGACTGATGTATACAGCACTTTACAGCTGCACTACAATCACCATATAACCTCTACCAACCCCACTATCTCATCTGTTACTAAAGACCTACAGTATTAAATACTGACTGTATTCTCTGGTTTCTGTTCCAAACGTGTATATTTTACCTTATTATTTCTGTTCCACCAGAAATCAAAGATAGCTGGTTTTACCACAATATTATGCCTTATTAGTTTCTGGACAACAGCTTTTTCAAGGTCACTTTTTCTCCTTTACTGCACTTAATCTCAGAGTATCAGAATAAATCTTTCAGTCAACCTTTTCAATGCCAAGTTTTAGATTAATCAGTAGAAATAACATTGGCAATATTCTAAGTCAAGGGCAACTTAGCCTTGTGGTACTGTTGTGGGATATGGCCCATTGGAATTGTTGCTGGATTGTTTCCTTTATTTTGTGCAGTCCATTTTGTCAGTGATAAACAGGTGCTATAAATGAAAACTGTTTTTATATTCTACTGCCTTTTATTAGTTTCAGTTTATCATTCAAGGTGCCATATTTCACTTTCCTGAAAATATTAATACATACAAAATAAAAAAAAAAATATTAGGATAGCCAAGCAATATTTGGTTAAATAATCTACATCTCTCTTCATAAACCATGTGCTCAAGATACACAAAGGACTCACAGCATTTGAGTGTCCACATCTTACTATTAATACACACACACATATATATATATATATATATATATATATATATATATATATATATATACACACATATATATATATATATATATATATATATATATATATATTTATTTATTTATTGTACATCTTATTTTTCTAATTGGTTGCCTAGATAGAACAGCAAAGTATCTAGTCCTAGAAATTAGTATTAATTTACTTGCAGTGTTTCTATTTGTTAGCATTCTCCAAAATTCCTTAATTTACACTGGAACAGTGGCAAATGCTCACTAATTAATTTCTGCCTGTTTTAGGAGCAGTTACTTTCAAAAAAGTCTGTCTTTTGCTCCCATCATAGCTTAAAGAGGCAGAGGTGCACCAAAATGTAGTTGGAGTCATGGACCTGTTCTACACTGCTACTATAGCCCCATCCCAATAAACTAGCCAGGAATATTATACTTCTGCACCACACACTTATGCAGCTAATCTCACTCATAAAGATGATCAAAGGAAAAGTGAACCAGAAGGCAGTTTGACAGAAGTGAGAAACACAGAAAACATTAAAATAAGGTTTACATAAGATAGATGCTCAAAAATTAAATTTACAGGATGGGCAAATAGGTGAAGAATTAAACAAAATGCGAGAAATCAAACCTCAGGTCATAGCTGCTTTGCAATACAATGGAAATGAATGGAGTGTTTTGTCATTGTTAGAGAGAAAACAAGGGTAATGTTATCAAAGAAGTACCATTATACACCATCTCAGGGGAGTACAGAGATAAAAGTCCTGGCAATGCCCCAGGTAACTGTGGTTGTGGAGCTTGACAGAGAATGCACAGAAGGATGGGAATGCCCACAATGGGGTAGGAGAAGCTGGTTCTCCGTTGCCACAAAGATGTCAGAGAAGGATGAGCATGCCCGCACTGAGGTGGGACGAGGTGATTCCCCACTGCCACAGAGATGACAGAGTAGGATGGGCATGTCCACACTGGGGTGGGACGAGGTGGTCCCCTTTGCCACAGAGATGGCAGAGAAGGATGGATATGCCCACACTTGGGTGGAACAAGGTTGTTCCCTGTTTTCACAGATGGCAGAGAAGGATGGGCATGCCCACACTTGGGTGGGATGAGGTGGTTCCCCATTACATCAGAGAAGGATGGGCATGCTCACACTGGGGTGGGGACAAGGTGGTTCCCCATTGCCATAGAGATGGCAGAGAAGGTTGGGCACGCCCACAGTGGGGTGAGATAAGGTGGTTCCTGTTGCCTTGCTAATGCTCTGGGACAAGTGTACGCTTGGCTGAAGAAACAAAAGCAATGCAGGCTGATCATAAGTCAGTGGTGGTACTACCTACCTGACCCTGCATAACAAGGTGCACACACATGTAGGGCTAGGGGACAGGCAGTACCCGCAGTGATGCGGGTGCCAACTTAACCACCGGGAGAGAGTGTAGGGCCATAAATATAAAAGATTACTGGTATGACAGTAAGCTTTCATGAGTGGTTCCACATACATTTATGTACATACTGCAAGTGATAATAGTTAAAGTTTAGATGTTTGGGAAGCTTTCAGTAGTTGTTTGCCAGTCATCGGTCAAGCAAAAAAGAATAAGACTATCAAATAATGGTCAGTGGGCAACACGTTTTGTAAGACAAGTGTTTTAAAAACAGATTATTTTTGTTTACTATAGACATTAAATACTGAGTGAATTGACACCAGCATTTATGCTGCACCAAATTTAACAAGTTTGTGGCAAATGAAGAACATCAGAAATGCACAGCACATCAAATAGACATTACAGACATATAAAGTAATCCGTAACGTGGAAAATAAAAAAAAAAATACTAGAGAAAAGCCCAAAGAAATGTTTTAAAATATGAAAAGTAAAACATTATAACAACGAGCCCTGGTTGAGAAAAATCTATGTGGTGGTCATTGCAACTGTGAAATGGATTCCTTGAAAATAAGGTCACCATAGGTGAAATTCATCTCAAACATGATATACCAAGAAAGGACATACAAGGGCAATACCCTGTAAACGAGAAAAGGGGAGAAAAGCCACTAAAAATATGAAATTTAAAATCCACTTCAGATTTTTTTCCTTTTACCTCAGGTAAATTTCACATTCTTGGCTTTTGTGACACTGATAAGGAACCAAAACGTCAAGCAGACCTACTTTCAGCATTTCTTGTATTAACGCAGTTATAACTTTCTTGCCTGTTGCTAGGATTCTAACACACTAGCTTCCACAGCCAGTTACTGCATCTACCAGCCTTGAAGCCTTTGTCCAGTTCCTAGTGACCCTATTTCTCTTGGGTCCATCATCCGCAATCTGGAGAATAAGGGGTATCTACATATTTTGTTAGGCAGCACTTGCACGCTGCTGTGACAGACTGCCAACCATCTGCTGCACTTTCATGCATGGGTAAGGTCTATCAAAATTCTATTTTGACTTTGTAACCCATCCAGAAGATTGCAAACTTTGCCTACCATCCAAAGATTCTACCAGGGAGCAAATAGAGCACTGCTGTAATTACATAACCCCCCCCCCCCCGATGGGAGATCTGAGCATTGGTCACTTAGTTTTAACAGCTCCCCCCTCAGTCAGTGCTCCAGCACTGTTGCCTGCTACTTGAACCCCTGTCAACAGCAGCACATTGGGGAGCAAAATCCCTTTGCTAGTGGGTAAGATACTGTCAGCATTTTAGAATAAAAAGAATCCTAACAAAGTATTATAATGATGATTAAAAAGAGAGTTATAAATGTAAAAAAAAGTCAGAATTCATAAAAATAAGCAAAATGATAATAAAAGTCTACAAGAAAAGAGCAACAAAATAAAAAATAAAAAATGCATACAGGAATAAAGAAAACATAAAATAGTAAAAATGCAAACCGAAAAACATTAAAAGAAAAAAAAATCTAGAACAGTTGAGAGATAATGGAGCTTTGTGGTAGCTAAATGGTAAAGATTATGGTAAATGAAATACAGAACATCTAATGCCTTTCTTTACTACATCAGAACAACACAAAACCAATGAAAGATAAGGCTTCCTGTTGTAATTCTGTATCTCATAATTGCAAGTTCTGGAATTATGAAAAAAAAACCCAGTGAAACAGAAAGAAAACAGCAAACCCTTATAATCACTGCTCTCCTTTAATGTTACATCTGCAGGTACCCCCCCCCCCCCCACCTATATGTATATTAACTTGAAGAAAATAATCCAAAACACAGCTATTTCAAACTTAGTATATTTAAATCCTCAGTTTCACACATTCAGTACGGCCATTTTTGGAATTGCACTTCCAAGTCTCTGAATTTAAAATAGCTAGTGAAAAACAAACGGACAGACAGAATGGTGGCAAGAACAGTACTGCCCCTTGGTTTTGCAAATAGGGTTGTAGAGATCTTAGACTTGGAAGTGTGTGGCTAATTAGAATGATGTAAACATGAAAAATGCAATTCGGTTCAGTTAGTTGTCACTTAAAACTAATCAAAAATAGCAGCTCTTACTTCAGGAAAGCAGACTGACAAATGAGCAAGTTAGAAAAAAAATCTGCCAGGCCAATGTGAAGGTAGAATGTGACAGCAACAGGGTTACATTGTGACTGACAGACAGTCTAGATAGAAGAAAGATAGCCTTTCTTTAAAAAAAAATGTAAAAATGGTATCAAAGTTCAGGAAGAAGCTGCCCTCTGAGGAAGTGCAAGGAAACAGGAGTGGGACAGGAAACAAAAGCAAGTAAAGCGAAAGGAAACAGGATAGGAAGTCTGAAAATCAAACAGCCCACGAGAACTGAGGAGGAGACAGACAGTTCAGTCAAGATGCGAGTTAAATGCCAGTTTCTACAAGTTGGGTACAAGGAAAGAGGCACAACCAATAGAAAACCAGAGGCTGTCCTCTGTCTCTGTATAGACATCGGGTGGTATCTTATCTGAAGCACTGTGTGCACTTTGAAAAACACTTTGCAACAAGTAAAACAGACAGTCTAGATACAAGGGTCTGGTAGTGCAATTCTGGGTATGAAGGAGACGACCTACTACTTACACACTGCGAGAGTCTGTGTAAGGTACTAGACTAGATTAGTTTTCCTGGGTCTTCACTAGTAAGCAATTGTGTTTAAATGGCTTATCCAGTTAGTTATGAACCATTTAAAAAAACAAAAAGAATATGATTCGTATTTACCATAAGGAAAGACGTGGGCAACACTGACAATTGAAAAGGGTTGTCACATTTCAAAATTCTGAAAAACAGGAATGCATGAGAATTCTGTGTACAGATTGCTTGTACTCCTTGTGTCCACATGGGTTTTTTGGTGTCACATCTGGTTTCTATGTGCATCCACAACTCATGTGGGTAGGTGAATTGGTCTTAACTATAAATTTCCCATAGGTCTGTGAATGCCTGTGTACATGCATCCTGTGATAGAATGGTGACTCAGGAGCGGCCTTAGGTCAACTGGTGCCCTAGGCAAAAGGGCTCCACGATGCCCCCCACCACACCACCCGGTGCCCCCATCCTGGTCTAACTACATTAAATAAATACTGGAAAAGCGCCCCTGTTAGAGCAGCGCCCTAGGCGGCCGCCTAGTTGGCCTATGCCTAAGGCCGGCTATTGTCTACCCCAAACTGATTCCTGCATTAATGCCTATTGATTGCCAGGTTATGCTCTCACATAACCATGATATGGACATAGTGGGAAATGAGAATAAACAAATGAAAGAATGAATTGGTGTAAACGCTATGACAAATAAGACATGAAATATACTATAACACATGGAATGAATGAGTAGGATGAAGAAATAAAACAATTTGAGGATCTTTGGGGGAAAAGTAAATAAAGAAAACTAAAAATCAAAATCTTTTGAAAAGTATATAAACTGAGATATAAAAACATTACTGAAAACACTGACAATGTTTTTTAAGTAGACCAGTTTAATAAAATTTGTGAACACTAAAATATTACCATAGTTCTTTAACAGTCATATGAAGTAGTAGAACACCAACAGCATGAGACATCTAATGTTGTACCTAAATAACGGCACCTCAGGAGTGAGACGATGACAGGTCCCTCCTGCATATCACACTGTCGACAATAGAACTTAACTCCAAGTGCACATGTGCAGATCAATCCCACAGCCTTTTGATCTTCTGACATCACAGAAAAGCATGCAAACTTCTAAGGCACTTCCCGTTCACCAAGTTCAGCTACCAAAATTGCATGTCAGTGTGCTAATGGTAATTTCAGTGACTGCAGTTTCAGCAAAAACATTTCACTGAATGGAGATTCACTGACCGTGGAAACTTCTGTTTTATCCACTACTGTGCACCCCCTAAGTTGGTATACTTAAGGGTTATGGGAGGTGTCTGCCCAGATGGAGGATGCAAATTTTTTTGAGCTTTTGGATTCTGGGTATACACTGTCAAGCTATCGACATGATTCCAGTGCTCACATTGTCAATCTGCAAAGATACTGTGTACATTTCTGCTGAGGAACACAGCCTCCTGATCTTGATGCACAAAAAAAGGTATACATGAAGTGGAAGGGATTTATTATCTACTGAAGCACAAGATACTTAACTTATTATAGTATGACTTGGAGTTTCCCATTTATAAATGGCTGTCAGCAATGTTCTCCCCAGTTATGGCAGAAAACTCCATGCCAAACATTCACAGGGTACAGCAAACATCTTGATGACTGGCACATCAACAGCTGACAGCACACAACATTCCACACCTGCACTGGCCAGTTTCCAGTAGCTGTACATGTACCTGACATTTCTTTCTTTCTTTTTTTTATTTTTATTGCATTTAAGTTCACATAAAGAAAGAAAGAAAAGAAAATACAAAATCTAAAGCACAATCATCGAATAGAACAAATAAACTTTATATGAAGTCCATAACAAATGATATTAAACAATATCATTAATATTTTTCTAATACATCTTTAAGATTTAGTCAGGAAAATTTATTATGAGTGACATTCACATGATTCTATTGTATACAATTTGTAGTTCTTTGTTACATACACTTTTCGCTAGACAAAAAATCTGAAATGTACATGATATTTCTAATGTTTGTATTTGTTCATGTGCCAAATGCATGTAATACCACAAGTGACCTGGAGGTGGCACTGCAACTGATATAGGTGTCAGGAACAATAAAACCTTAACAGTGAATGTTTCCTACCAAGACTCACAAATGCTTACAGAAGCAGAGATAGCCATTTTCTTACTCCTGCTGTTGTCTCTAGCAATACCATTGAGACTGACATTAGAGGTATGATACTAGGTGATTGTTCTCTTGCAGCCCAAAGTAATTGTTGTTGTGTCTTTCGGCTTTTCCCGGTTAGGGGTCGCCACAGCGGAACTCCGGTCCGCTAATGATTCGCAGTTGATTTTTATGTACTGAGTTGCCAGCCCTAACGCACAACCTTCAACGAAGGTACGCCTATTCACGCATGTCTCCACGCAGAACACGCTCTAGCTGAGAGTCGAACCGGTCAGCGGCTTACTGTGAGGCGACAACGCTACCGCAACACCACCACCGAGTAGCATATATCAGGGGAGGTGTCAGGGAAGGATGAATACTGTGGTATCAGGATGTTTCTGTTCAAAGGTAACCAGGTACAACTGTTGCATAAATTACCTCTGATTCAATCAGCAGTGCTGCTGTTCCTTTTGTGTTCGGGGTAACATCAGTTCTCTAAACTTAAGTCTGCTTTAGTCATAGCCCTGCATCTCTGCATTTTTCTGCACTAAGACATTAGCTAATAGACATAAAATCCCAGCTAACATAAGAGGACATGTGCCACCTCTAACAACTACCGTTGACGGCAGAGTCACTTAGGACAGGGTCAGCCAATATCAGCAACTACTCCAGCCATTTTGAAAAATGCCCTGGCCTCAACAGGCCCAAAAATGAATCGGAGAAGGATAAATAAACCATATCCTGCATCCACAGAGTAGTATGTTGCATATATCTATATGTATATCTACACATACTTTACTCTGTATCATACACATTTCTTAGGGGAGACTTATGCCTGGCTAACAGAGCAATCTCAGACCCAAACCTAATGAACTTGCTGCACATCCGTACATTAAAAAGGACTAAGGCATTCCAGGAACATAAATATGGCATGCGACTTAAACAGGACATGCTGGAGGGACAGATTTCTCTCTCAGTGACTGCCGCCTCATTGGAATAGGCTAACTATTCATGTGAAACAGAGAACCTCTATGACACTGTTCAAAAGGAACATGGGTGAGTGGATGGGGCAATGTAAATTCTTACTGGGAATAGCACCCACAACATTCCTGGACATGGGCAGTCATTACTAAATGCAATATTGGATATTAACTAACATTTTTATGGCATTACAGTGGGAAGAACTGGCTAGGCTTGTAATGATCTCCAGGTCAATAGCCTAGTAATCTCCTATGATCCTATGACATATAACAACTAAAATAGTTGAAAAGGAATAAAGTGATTTAGTAAAATGATGTGCTGGGCAACCCATGAACAAAATTTTAAAATAAATTTTTTTAACTGACTTAGTGATTCCATAAGGCAAATTGTCATGTTGCTTCAGCAACAGACAAAATGTATGTGCTGATCTGAGTAAGTTGCATTTATAACTCTATCCAGCTATCTTGGACCAGCTGGTTGACACCCCCACAACAGGTAATACCTTGGACTTGGTATTAACCAACATGAGCAACCACTGCAGCATCCCTACAGAGTCATCCTCCCTGGTAAGATCCGACCATAAAGTGGTCATCTCCTTCGACCCCCCCCCCCCCCACCAGCTAGGGTCAAACAAAAAAAACTTCTCCAACGCTGATTACAACCTCCTGAAGGAAGGTATAAATAGTTTCACAGCCCCCTCCCCCTCCACATGAACTGGCACGTATATCCAAACTTACACCAAAGTACTATACAAGCATTTATATAGCTGCATAAAATCAGGAACACCTGATAGGACAAAATCCTCCTCCTCAAGGAAGAGTAAACCTGTCTGGTGGACATCTGCAATAAACAAACTCTATAATAAAAGAAAAACAAATGCTGTCCAGGACAAAGAAAGAGCAGGTAACCAATTGGAAGCAATATATCCTTAGCCTGAACAAGCAAATAAGAGCACTAGTGAAATCCTCCAAAGCAAACTTTAGTCCAAACTGGCCACATCTACTAAAGATAATCATAAGGCCTTCTTCACATATGTCCTCAATCTCAAAGGAAGCACCCAGATCTGTTCAGAACTGGTGGTCAACGGACACCACACACACAAATGATATAGATATAGCCAACCTGCTGGTAGACAGGTTCAGTGAAAATGTCACCCCTCTGTCCACCCCATCAATAAATCAGGACATCCCCAGCACCTGCCTTCCTCCCCTTATCTCTAGGGAGAAAGTCATCACCACTCTCGCAAAGGCAAAAAACACATCCTCCATGGGACCCGATAACATCCCAGGCTGCATCCTACACATGAACTTAGGCAGGAACTAGCAGCACCATTAGGCACCCTATTCAATCAAATCCTGTGTACCGGCTTCATCCAGCCGAATGGAGGACAGCCACTGTCATCCCTTTGCACAAAGGTGGAGCGTCCACCGATCAAGGAAATTATAGACCAATTAGCCTAACTAGCCTGATCTGCAAGGCCATGGAAAGGATTATCATGGACCTCATTAACAAGGACATTGACAATCTCCAAACACTCAATCCCACACAGTTTGGCTTCATCAAGGGGAGGTCATGCCTGTTAAATCTGGTTGACTTCTTTGAGACAGCCACCAAAGCCATGGACGAGGGGAAGAATGTGCACACCACCTACCTTGACTTGGCCAAAGCCTTTGATACTATTCCCCACTTGGGTGAAATAGATAAACTCTCTCAACTAGGCATCAATCCATATGTTACCAGATGGGTAGCAAACTGGCTCACTGATAGAACCCACTTAGTCAAAATAGGAGAAGCCACCTCAAGTAGTAGACCCATAATGAGCAGTGTACCCCAGGGATCGGTGTTGGGGCCTCTGTTGTTTGGGATATATGTTTCTGAGCTGCAGGCCAAAACCAGAGGGCTATGGCTGATGAAGTTTGCAGATGGCTGCAAGCTGGGCACGGTCATCAATTCCCCTAGTGATGTGGACATCCTGCAAGAGGGTCTCAGTCAAACAAATGACTGGTGCCAGAAACATGGCACAAACTGAATGCCAAAAAATGCATCATCCCCTTTGGGGAGAGTGACATCCCCACATATTATCACATCAACAACAAGGGCCTAAGCACGCAATCAGCTGTGAGGGACTTGGGTATCCAGGTTGATAGCAACCTGACTTTTGACCACCATATTGCCTCCGTTGTAGAGAAAGCTTTCTACATGGCCCACCTCATTAGTAAGGGTATCTCATCCAGGGACAAGGAGGTCATAACATCCCTGTATTCTTCCCTTTAAGACCCATTATTGAGTACAATGTGCCTTTTGGCATTTACCTCACCAAACGCATGCAGAAGCTGGAGAAACCACAGAGGTTCCTCACCAGGAGAATCCAGGGCCTCAAACATCTACCCTATTGAGATAGGCTAAAAGCCCTGTCCTTCTACTCAGTCTCATACAGACTCCTGAGAGGTCACCTCTGTCTGGCATACAAAGCAATCTCAGATCCCGCCTTGATGGGACTGCTGCATATCTGCAAGTCAAGCTCCACTTGAGTAACCCACACATGCGACCTCAACCTGGTCTGTGACATCAATAGGACTTGTTGGCAGGACAGATTTTTATCCCACAGACTCCCCCTTCTGTTGAATAGACTCCCTTCTCCATGTCAAGCAGAGTACCTCATTAACCCTTTTTAAGCGCAACCTGGATAACTGGATGGGGAAGAGAAAATACACCCCTGGGATTCCACCTATGTCCCTGCTGGACAGGGGCATAAGGTGCTGACTTGTCTGAACATGGGCTAAATTCTTGGCTAGGCTTGCAAGGGCCTCAGGGCCAATAGCCTAGTAACTTCCTATGATCTTCAATACCCACTTTATCAAAATTAGTTACATAGGAAGCCATAGACAAGCATAAGGCAATAAGCAATTCTGGATGGGATGCCAATCCATTGCAATGCACATCTATACTGAAACAGACAACATAACTATACAAAGGGGCAGTCTAACATTACTAATTCATATATAGATGTCACTAGGGATGTGGGAGAGCACTAGACCCCCCCCCCCTTTGAAAACCCATGGAAAGGCATACAAAAGGTACCCAGGTGATACAAGAACCAGAGAACTAAAATCTCTGAGGCCAACCTACTCAAAAAGGCAAGTTAATTCTCAGAAGGTACTTGACAAAAGGCAGTCAATGAAACAGCTCTGGCTGTGGACTTGTGTTTGCAAATGTAATGAACTCAATCAAAGATGCTATACCTCAGTAAAAATGAAAACAGGGAATCCGATGATCACATATGTCATTAAATTCAAATAAAGGTGATTAACAGACATTTTTTTCATTTGTCAACTGGATAAGCAGGCTGGCCATTTGATCTTTTGCAGACATGATTCAGACTTAAGGCAATAATGACACAATTATACAGAATTTACATCATAAACAGGTGTGCCACTTACAAGTACAGAATGTCAAAAACAGGTCAGAGACAATGCTGCAAGAAAGTACATAAACATATAACACTTACATTGGCATGACTAGGTGAAATGCAATTAGCAAAGCTGGAATTAATAGTTAACCACCTGTTTGAAAACACTGTCAAAAGAGGAGGTAATTAGTTAGGTAGAGTTTATGAAACACAGGACAACAGGTAGCAGGGATATGTGAGAGGAATGGAAGGTAAAAGAAAAACAAAAGGAGGTGAACAATAATTAGAGAGAAGCCCAAGACGTAAGGTCAGGGAGCTGTATCGTCAAAGTACATTTATTTTGGTAGGTACAGTAAAATTGCTGAGACTGTTAAGGTTGGGAGGGAGTGTGCTCCACGTGGATGGGGAGCCTGTACCAGAGAAAGGGGTCTCTTGGATACATACTTGTCTCTCCAGCAAGTCTTATTTATATCACAGTCAATGTTTAAGTCTTTAGAATGGGTAATTCTGGTGCTGTTTGTTTTACGGTTATGAAGGAGGTCCATCAGAGTGGGGTCTGAGAATACCTTGTATGTCAGGTATAGACCTCCCCTCAACAGCATGTAGGAGACAGAATACAGGGATAGAGCCTTCAGGCAATCTGCACAGGACATGTTACTTACACCCTTTATTTTTTAGAGAGGAACCTCAGCGGATGTCCCAATTGTTGGATATGTCTGGTCAGGTAAATGCCAAAGGGGGCACTGTACTCAATGATAGGTCTGATGAATGCTGAATACAATGGAACACTGACTTCCTTGCACCTAGATAACATTCCTTCACTGCTCAACACAGAATGATCTTCTCATTGCTGTAGACACATGATGGTCTGTGTCCCCAAGTCCCTGACTACTGGGGTAAGCTGTTAGGGGTGGATTGTCAATATGATAGTTACCGGGGTGGATGACTTCCCAAGGATACTATTGTGTATTTATTAGCATTTAGTTTTAATCCATGGCTCTGACATCAGTTGTTTGTCTATGTCAGCCCTTTCTGGAAAACGTTTGTGTTGGTTGGGATTCAATGACAGCTTATAATTTGCAATCCTTTGCAAATTTAGTCAGTCAGAGGCCACTGACATTGGCCTTGACTTCAGAGAAGTAAATACCAAAAAGAAGTGGCCCCAAGACCGATCGCTGAGGGACTCAGCTGGTGGCCTCTTTGTAGAGGTAGACTCCCCAAATTCTAAATTCCTGGGTGCTGCCTTGTCAGCCAGCTGGCTATCAACTGGGTGATGCAAGGGTTTGTACCTAACCTCTTGAGTTAGTCAAGAATGCTCAAGTGGAGTATTGTGTCAAATGCTTTGGCTAGGTTAAGACAGGCAGCACTGTTAAATCTCTAATCTCATGACAGAAGCAAGAAGCTAAAACAGACAAAGACTGTAAAACACTCTGGGCTGATGCACCTTTTTTATTTGTGTGGCAGTGTGAAGCTCATTACAACTTTTAAAACTGTGAACAGGATTAAAAATGTACTTCACTTCTGACCATTGTCTGTGAGGCAGCACTAAGCATGCTACAACTTTTAGCTCTGTAAAAAACTTTGTGTTTCTACAATTTATTTTGTCTTTTCTCCCCTTCCTGTCTTTTACTACAGTGAAGCAGCTAAAGATGTACTTACTGCAAAGGTACACTTAGAACTCCTACACCACTTCTTTTTCTCTCCCTCAGAAACTTGTAGTACACGGACCACGTAAAGTTCCATGTACTCGTAAGAATTATGATGAGATCTCTCTGCTCATAGCCAGCTTGTTACATGTTCTTAAAACAGATGTCAAGAGTCTCCTTTCAAGCTTACTTCTTTCAACTCTCAGGGTGAATTTCTTGATACGTCATTCTTGAATAAAAAGTTTAGTCATTGTTAGAGACCTAATCACAATCCTCTACATTATATAAAACCAAATTAGGCTTCAACTGTCAGATGCAGTATAAATGGAATAAAACAACAAGCTGCTTACAAGGAGCCACCAAAATTAAAACATACTCAATCTTGTGAGAATGATTATCTTCACCCAAATACTCTACAGGGAAATCTCAAGAAGAAGCTTCTGCTTCTAACACTTGACCTTAAACGGACAATCCCAGCGTTTAAAATTTGGGTACGAACTGAGGACGACCAAAGTAACACACACCTTAACAATGTCACATGCATTACTGCCCAGAGGGTCATTTTATTTAAATCATTTTGCACATCCCCTTCCTCAGTCTTGTTTTAGTTCCCATTGTGAACAAAACCCTCATTTTGCATTCCTACCAGCTTTCTGGTGGAGTTAAACTCTTGACTTTCAAACTTTCAGTTTGCCAGGTCTTGCATCTTCCTTTTGTTTTATCTACTGAAGGAAATGTAACATTTACATAGCTTTACTTCTGATTTGTGCCTTTCCACTTTACCATTTTTTTGCAGATAATAGTCACTTTTTCTCCACTTAATAGTTGTACCACATGAAGGTATAACAAAAGAAAAAAAATGTGGGTTGCAGGGTATTAAATATAGCTGCATAACTGGAAGGCACTAATCTTCTACCCTCAAGACCGGTAACGCAAGTGTTATTTTCTATTGCCAAAGCAAACAGATGTTTGTGTGTGTGAGTGTATGCGATTGATCAAGCCGTTATTTTATACTTGCTCAGCGGTGCTTTTGGTGTTTAGCAAATATAAAAGTAAAAGAAGCATAAAAAAAGAAAAGTGTGTGCATGTGTTTGTTTATCTTTCTGTGTGCATGAGTTTGTGTGTGCTTTTGTGAATGAGAGCAAAAGTGCGTATTTGTGAAGAGTGAGAGCAATCGAGCAGCGGCAGCACCAGCGAGGTTTGCATGCTTCTCAATCTCTTAGCTCAAGATATCTGGACAAAGGCTCAAAATAAGAACAGAAATTACTCTTATAAAGTTGCAAAGCTGCTTAAAAAACAGGATTTGTGTTAGCATGCATGTTTTGAACCACGACTGTGTTTCGGGGGAGTGGGGGGGGGGTAAGATCGATCCAACAACGGCAGCAGCAATTAAGAGGTTTGCATACTTTTCAATCTCTCGGCTCAGGAAATCTGAATAAAGCCCAAAGTAAAGGGGACACAAAGGCTCAGAAACAGGAAAATAATTTAAAATACTGCTCATATAAAATTATAAAGTTGCTTGAATAACAGGATTTTTTATCATGCATTTTCTGAAAGAGAAGTCTAAAACTCAAATATATGTCATTATTTGGTGAATTCAATCCACAATGACTGGAACAAACCACACATTTTAAGAGTAATGTACCAAAAAAAATAAATAAATAAATAAAATGAAATAAATATCTGGACATTTTTTGAAAATGTTATACTTTGGATGTAAAATACTTCCTCCAACACCATTTACATATATTTCAACAAGTCTGAAACATAAGGTATAAAGTGGAGGAACTATTTTACATAAAAAAAAATGCTATATATATATATATATATATATATATATATATATATATATATATATAATGTACTAATAAGAAAGTAAGTAAAACAACGATTTTGCATACAGCCCATTCTCAAAGCACAATAATGCCCTTCAGAGTGTGTGTAAATAATAGCCGTCAAGGAGTGTAGACCCACTCGACCTGCGGCGTTGAGCTTCATATCACCCCTGCTGAGTGTTACTTACACAGTAACACATACCCTTGTTGGACAATATTGCTTGCATAAGAAGTATTAAACTCTAGTGTTAGGCATTATTTTCTGACTGTAGTCTTGAATAATTTGCCAGAAAACAATGGATTTAAGAGGGACAGGACAAATTAATCTGTCAACAGATTTTGCAGCAAAATGTATTTTCTAATGAATAAGAAGTCTTAAACACCAATATCTGCCACTGTGCGCTGACTGTTATCCTGAGTAACTTGCTAGAAACCTAAATATGACAGGATAAGTGAATCCAGCAGCAGGTTTTGCAGCGATGTCTATTTTCTCAATAATTATGTAACTTACGTCGGTCCTCACTGGCTGTCGATTATCTCTAATCACCCAGAAAGTATTTTACGAGGGACAGGGCCAATCCATGGACACTTTCAATTTGTGCATGTGTGTAATACATTGTACTACAATGCTGGGCTTACTAGGTTTACAAGTTACATCGCAATTTTGTCAGGATTTCTAACCCTATGATATATTCCTTTATCGAAACTGCATAGACAAAGGAGCAAACTTTTAGTCCAACACAATCAGCACCTTTAATGAAATCAGTTTAGTAAGAGCAGTTCTCTACAGCAAAACTCTTAAACCTTTAGCACAGCACTTCTGAACAGAGCCAAAAATAAATGGGGAGTATTGCTTTTACAAACTTGAAAAGTGGTTTGAATAATAATGCTTCCAATTAGCATGCAATTTCTGAAGGGCTTGAAGTCTGAAATGCAATCACATACCATGGAATACACTCAAAAAATATCAGGCAAAAATGTAAACATTCTGCAAAATTACAGAAAGTTAAGAGGTATGCTTTTACATCACATCAGCTGGTGTGCGTATGTGTGTGTGTGTGTGTGTGTGTGTGCACTCCCTCATTTCGCTCAAAAATATCCAGACTGATGTAACACTCCTTGAACTGAAACAAAGAAATATATTGTTCAGAAGTAAATCAAGTGCACGTAATAATTTTTCTGCTAAACACTAGACAACCATGGTTAGATAAGAAATGCACGTTGACTTAAAGTAAGAAAAATGCACTTGGGAATTTCATCCAGTACTAACCTCTGTTTAACTATAATGCGTGATAAGCAAGTGTATTTACAGGTTCCTGTAAACATTGTTGAAAACTTATAAAATGTACTTCAAAAAAAGTGCCACTACACTTGTACTTTTGTAGTTGTTACTGTTATGCCCCATGTAGGCAGTATTAAGAGGCTGCGTAGTAAGAAATTTGCATAAAAATGGTTTATGGCACATAAGGCCTTGTACAAACTAGGTGCACAAACAGTTTAAATGCATGGAAAATTTCAAATAAATCCATAAACATTTTTTCATGATGGTTTCTGGATACACACACTGATGGCAAACACTGAAACCTGAATGTTTCAATATAATTTGTACTTAAAATGTATTGACTCTCTAAAATAAATAAATAAATAAGTGACTGAACAAATGAAATTGAGGAAAAGCTCTCAGGAATATCAAAACATTTTTAACTTCCTTATAAAGACAAACACAGATATAAAACAGTTAATGAAGTTAATTGATTCAAATCTACCGGATACAAATGAGGTGCAAAACAACGGGAATTTGTGAATTATATTTGAGCATATTTAAGTATTAAACAAAATACATTTTTCTCAGTACAGTAACTCTTAAGCAGACAGCCATTCACCCTAATAGGAGATACCATGGCTTTCACAAATGTAGATCCTTAGGTGATTCATTTTTCAGTATGACCTTTACATAAATCTTTGGCTGTCCATAAGAGATGGATGATAAACTGACCTAGGTTTCATTAGTGACCCTAGTACTGAAGTTGCCAGGGGGTGGAAAAATGATAAAGAAGTGGCCATTGTCTGCTCAGCCATCTCAGTGGGAGAGATATAAGGGGTGTGTGTCTCATCTAGAAGCACCTATCCCTAATACAAGACTCCCTGGGGAGACTGGGGACACCTAATGGGAGCATTATCTCCTTTGCAGCAGAGGGCTACCAATAACTAAAGGTGTTTGCATAAGTGAGGGACGTTCCCATATTTCTTACATTGCACATCACAGCCAGGAGTAGCTGTAGAGATACAAAAAGTGAAGGGGTACCCATAGAAAAAAGACCCAACCAGGATGATGGCCCCTAATGTTCATTTCTTACCTCTACCAGTACTGACTTGGAATGGCTGAGACTGGGGAATGAAGAAATCAGTTGGTTGATAGGAAAGATGGTTGGTCAGAGAGAACCAAAACATAAACAAATAAACCTTTGGATACTTCTGCTAAGATTTCAAGAGCTTGCTATTTGAAATATACATATAAGCATACATTGATATTACTCCTTTATGCAAGTGATACAGCCCTACATAAGACTTATCAACTTGGAATCACTAATCTTGTCATGGAGGATCCAGCCTCAACCAGACATTTGTTCATGGGGGACCTCTACTACCCCCACCCAAAAATAACTCTCTTGTCTCTTTCCGAAGTCTGACTGGCTATTCAGTAGTCAACATGCTAGTCAAACAATAGTCACTATCAGCACAGGCAGACTTCCTGTCCACATTCTATCACACTTACTAGCACATGCAAACTAAACACTTAAGTTGCATTTAAAGGGAAATTGAACATTTTCGGTACTGTATTCTGCAGACCTCACCCCCTGAATAAGCTTTCCAGTCTGAACAGTTTATAAAATAAATATGTTTACTTAATTTTAAAACAGGTATGCCCAGTATCAGTAAATAGGGTAGGTCATACTGCACTGAAATCCTCAGTTAGGAAGGAAGGGTTATAAAAATGCAAAGTAAGCCATGAGCTCAGCTTCCCTTTAACCAAGCAATCATACACAGATGTTGATATTAACCATCAAATTCCTGCTGACTAGACTTTACTGGGTACTGTGACATTTAGCTTGGACTTTACTACAGCATTATAACACAGAGGTAGTAAAAGGTATTATAACAAAGGTGCAGAAGGGCACTGGCATCACAAGGTACTATAACAAAGGGGCAGTAGAAGGGCACTGGCATCACAAGGCATTATAAAAAATGGGCAGAAGGGCACTGGCATCACAAGGTATTATAACAAAGGGGCAGTAGAAGGGCACTGGCATCACAACGCATTATAACACAGGGGCAGTAGAAGGGTACTGGCATTAAAAGGTATTATAACATGGGGCAGTAGAAAGGCACTAGCATGACAAGGTATTATAACAAAGGGGAAGTATAAAGGCAATGGCATCACAAGATATTATAACATAGGGGCAGTAGAAGAGTACTGGCATCACAATGTATTATAACATGGGGCAGTAGAAGGGCACTGGCATCACTAGGTATTATAACAAAGGGGCAGTAGAAGGGCACTGGCATCACAAGGTATTATACCATGGGGCAATAGAAGGGCACTGGCATCACAAGGTATTATAACAAAGGAGCAGTAGAAGGGCACTGATATCACAAGGTATTATAACAAAGGGGCAGTAGAAGGGTACTGGCATCACAAGGTATTATAACATGGGGCAATAGAAGGGCACTGGCATCACAAGGTATTATAACATGGGGCAATAGAAGGGCACTGGCATCACTAGGTATTATAACAAAGGGGTAGTAGAAGGGCACTGGCATCATAAGGTATTATAGGCACAGTAGAAGGGTACAGGCATCACAAGGTATTATAATATGGGGCAATAGAAGGGCACTGTCATCACAAGGTATTATAACAAAGGGGCAGTAGAAGGGCACTGGCATCACAAGGTATAACAACATAGGGGCTGTAGAAGGGTACTGGCATTAAAAGGTATTATAACATGGGGCAGTAGAAAGGCACTGGCATCACAAGGTAACATAGGAGCAGTAGAAGGGCACCGGCATCACAAGGTATTATAACACAGGGGCAGTAGTAGGGTACTGGCATTAAAAGGTATTATGACATGGGGCAGTAGAAGGGTACTGGCATTAAAAGGTATTATAACATGGGGTAGTAGAAAGGCACTGGCATCACAAGGTATTATAAGGAAGGGCACTGGCATCACAAGATATTATAACAAAGGGGCAGTAGAAGGGCACTAAAATCACAAGGTATTATAACAAAGGGGCAGTATAAAGGCACTGGCATCACAAGGTATTATAACATAGGAGCAGTAGAAGGGCACTGGCATCACAAGGTATTATACCATGGGGCAATAGAAGGGCACTGGCATCACTAGGTATTATAACAAAGGGGTAGTAGAAGGGCACTGGCATCACAAGGTATTATAACAAAGGAGCAGTAGAAGGGCACTGATATCACAAGGTATTATAACAAAGGGGCAGTATAAAGGCACTGGCATCACAAGGTATTATAACATAGGGGCAGTAGAAGGGTACTGGCATCACAAGGTATTATAACATGGGGCAATAGAAGGGCACTGGCATCACTAGGTATTATAACAAAGGGGTAGTAGAAGGGCACTGGCATCATAAGGTATTATAGGCACAGTAGAAGGGTACAGGCATCACAAGGTATTATAATATGGGGCAATAGAAGGGCACTGTCATCACAAGGTATTATAACAAAGGGGCAGTAGAAGGGCACTGGCATCACAAGGTATAACAACATAGGGGCTGTAGAAGGGTACTGGCATTAAAAGGTATTATAACATGGGGCAGTAGAAAGGCACTGGCATCACAAGATAACATAGGGGCAGTAGAAGGGCACCGGCATCACAAGGTATTATAACACAGGGGCAGTAGTAGGGTACTGGCATTAAAAGGTATTATGACATGGGGCAGTAGAAGGGTACTGGCATTAAAAGGTATTATAACATGGGGTAGTAGAAAGGCACTGGCATCACAAGGTATTATAAGGAAGGGCACTGGCATCACAAGATATTATAACAAAGGGGCAGTAGAAGGGCACTAAAATCACAAGGTATTATAACAAAGGGGCAGTATAAAGGCACTGGAATCACAAGGTATTATAACATAGGAGCAGTAGAAGGGTACTGGCATCACAAGGTATTATAATATGGGGCAATAGAAGAGCACTAGCATTACAAGGTATTATAACAAAGGGGTAGTAGAAGGGTACTGGCATCACAACATAACATAAGGGCAGTAGAAGGGCACTGGCATCACTAGGTATTATAACAAAGGGGCAGTAGAAGGGCAATGGCATCACAAGGTATTATAACATAGGGGCAGTAGAAGGGTACTGGCATCAAAATGTATTATAACATGTGGCAGTAGAAGGGCACTTACATCACAAGATATTACAACAAAGGGACAGTAGAAGGGCACTGGCATCACAACATAACATAGGGGCAGTAGAAGGGTACGGGCATCACTAGGTATTATAACAAAGGGGCAGTAGAAGGGCACTGGCATCACAAGGTGTTATAAAAAAGGGGCAGAAGGGCACTGGCATTACAAGGTATTATAACAAAGGGGCAGTAGAAGGGCACTGGCATCACAAGCTATTATAGCATAGAGGCAGTAGAAGAGCACTGGGATCACAGAGTATTATAACAAAGGGGCAGAAGGGCACTGGCATCACAAGGTATTATAACATGGGGCAGTAGATGGACACTGGTATCACAACATAACATAGGGGCAGTAGAAGGGCACTGTTTTCACAAGGTATTATAACAAATGGGCAGAAGGGCACTGGCATCAAAACATAACATGGGGCAGTAGAAGGGCACTGTTATCACACGGTACTATAACAAAGGGGCAGAAAGGTACTGCCATGACAAGGTATTATAACAAAGGGGCAGGAGAAGGGCACTGGCATCACAAGGTATTATAACATGGGGCAGTAGACGGACACTGGTATCACAACATAACATAGGGGCAGTAGAAGGGCACTGGCATCACAAGATATTATCACAAAGGGGCAGTAGAAGGGCACTGGCATCACAAGGTATTATCACAAAGGGGCAGTAGAAGAGCACTGGCATCACAACGTATTATAATATTGGGCAGTAGAAGGGTACTGGCGTCACAAGGTATTATAATATGGGGCAATAAAAGGGCACTGGCATCACAAGGTATTACAACAAAGGGGGCAGAAGGGCACTAGCATCACAACATAACATAGGGGCAGTAGAAGGGCATGGCTATCACAAGGTATTATAACAAAGGGGCAGTAGAAGGGCACTGGCATCACAACATAACATAGGGACAGTAGAAGGGCACTGTTATCACAAGGTATTATAACAAAGGGGCAGCAGAAGGACACTGGCATCACAAGGTATTACAACAAAGGGGCAGAAGGGCACTGGCATCGCACGGTATTATGACAAAGGGGCAGCAGAAGGGCACTGGCATCACAAGGTATTACAACAAAGGGGCAGAAGGGCACTGGCATCACAAGGTATTATAACAAAGGGGCAGTAGAAGGGCACTAAAATCACAAGGTATTATAACAAAGGGGCAGTATAAAGGCACTGGCATCACAAGGTATTATAACATAGGGGCAGTAGAAGGGTACTGGCATCACAAGGTATTATAATATGGGGCAATAGAAGAGCACTAGCATCACAAGGAATTATAACAAAGGGGCAGTAGAAGGGTACTGGCATCACAATGTATTATTACATGTGGCAGTAGAAGGGCATTTACATCACAAGATATTACAACAAAGGGACAGTAGAAGGGCACTGGCATCACAACATAACATAGGGGCAGTAGAAGGGCACGGGCATCACTAGGTATTATAACAAAGGGGCAGTAGAAGGGCACTGGCATCACAAGGTGTTATAACAAAGGGGCAGAAGGGCACTGGCATTGCAAGGTATTATAACAAAGGGGCAGTAGAAGGGCACTGGCATCACAAGGTATTATAGCATAGAGGCAGTAGAAGAGCACTGGGATCACAAAGTATTATAACAAAGGGGCAGAAGGGCACTGGCATCACAAGGTATTATAACATGGGGCAGTAGACGGACACTGGTATCACAACATAACATAGGGGCAGTAGAAGGGCACTTATCACAAGGTATTATAACAAATGGGCAGAAGGGCACTGGCATCAAAACATAACATGGGGCAGTAGAAGGGCACTGTTATCACATGGTATTATAACAAAGGGGCAGAAAGGTACTGGCATGACAAGGTATTATAACAAAGGGGCAGGAGAAGGGCACTGGCATCACAAGGTATTATAACATGGGGCAGTAGACAGACACTGGTATCACAACATAACGTAGGGGCAGTAGAAGGGCACTGGCATCACAAGATATTATCACAAAGGGGCAGTAGAAGGGCACTGGCATCACAAGATATTATCACAAAGGGGCAGTAGAAGGGCACTGACATCACAAGGTATTATCACAAAGGGGCAGTAGAAGAGCACTGGCATCACAATGTATTATAATATTGGGCAGTAGAAGGGTACTGGCGTCACAAGGTATTATAATATGGGGCAATAAAAGGGCACTGGCATCACAAGGTATTACAACAAAGGGGGCAGAAGGGCACTAGCATCACAACATAACATAGGGGCAGTAGAAGGGCATGGCTATCACAAGGTATTATAACAAAGGGGCAGTAGAAGGGCACTGGCATCACAACATAACATAGGGACAGTAGAAGGGCACTGTTATCACAAGGTATTATAACAAAAGGGCAGTAGAAGGACACTGGCATCACAAGGTATTACAACAAAGGGACAGAAGGGCACTGGCATCGCACGGTATTATGACAAAGGGGCAGTAGAAGGGCACTGGCATCACAAGGTATTACAACAAAGGGGCAGAAGGGCACTGGCATCACAAGGTATTATAACAAAGGGGCAGTAGAAGGGCACTGGCATCACAAGGTATTATAACAAATCTGCAGTAGAATGGCACTGGCATCACACGGTAGTATAACAAAGCGGCAGAAGGACACTGGCACCACAAGGTATTATGACACAGGGGCAGTAGAAGGGCACTTGCCTCACAAGGTATTATGACAAAGGGGCAGTAGAAGGGCACTGGCATCACAAGGTATTACATCAAAGGGGCAGTAGAAGGGTACTGGCATCACAAGGTATTATAACAAAGGTGCAGAAGGGCACTGGCATCACAAGGTATTATAACAAAGGGGCAGCAGAAGGGCACTGCCACATCAGTTTGAGCTGTTGTCTCACTGTTCTTGGTTCTTCTGTTTAGTTCTTTGCTGGGGTGTCTTCTGTTCAAAGTTTTCATATCCGCCCTGTCTATATAGATTTGTCAAAAATGCTGAAAAACTGTAAAACTGAACTTGGGAACACAATCTAAATCAACATAAAATTGTCAGCAACATCAGAAAGCCACTAACAGAGAGGGTACTTTCTCTTCATTGACTAAAAGCACAATACACATAAAAAGCAGAACTCTGTCAGTACCCCCATATAAAGTAGTTACTCTCTACAGAAGGGCACTGGCATCACAAGGTATTATAACAAAGGGGCATTAGAAGGGCACTGGCATCACAAGGTATTATAACAAAGGGGCAGTAGAAGGGCACTGGCATCACAAGGTATTACAACAAAGGGGCAGAGGGGCACTGGCATCACACGGTATTATGACAAAGGTGCAGAAGGGCACTGGCATCACAAGGTATTATAACAAAGGGGCTGTAGAAGGGCACTGGCATCACAACATAACATAGGGACAAGTAGAAGGGCAGGGTTATCACAAGGTATTATAACAAAGGGGCAGTAGAAGGGCACGGGCATCACAACATAACATAGGGGCAGTAGAAGGGCACTGTTATCACAAGGTATTATAACAAAGGGGCAGTAGAAGGGCACAGACATCAAAACATAACATAGGGGCAGTAGAAGGGCACTGGAATCACTAGGTATTATAACAAAGGGGCAGAAAGGCACTGGTATTATAACAAAGGGGCAGTAGAAGGGCACCCCATCACAAGGTATTACAACAAAGGGGCAGTAGAAGGGTACTGGCATCACAAGGTATTATAACAAAGGTGCAGAAGGGCACTGGCATCACAAGGTATTATAACAAAGGGGCAGCAGAAAGCGGTTGTCTCACTGTTCTTGGTTCTTCTGTTTAGTTCTTTGCTGGGGTGTCTTCTGTTCAAAGTTTTCATATCCGCCCTGTCTATATAGATTTGTCAAAAATGCTGAAAAACTGTAAAACTGAACTTGGGAACACAATCTAAATCAACATAAAATTGTCAGCAACATCAGAAAGCCACTAACAGAGAGGGTACTTTCTCTTCATTGACTAAAAGCACAATACACATAAAAAGCAGAGCTCTGTCAGTACCCCCATATAAAGTAGTTACTCTCTACAGAAGGGCACTGGCATCACAAGGTATTATAACAAAGGGGAAGTAAAAGGGCACTGGCATTAGAAGGTATTATAACATAGGGGCAGTAGAAGGGCACTGGCATCACAAGGCATTATAACATGAGGCAGTAGAAGGGCAATGGATTCACAAGGTATTATAACAAAGGGGCTGTAGAAGGGCACTGGCATCACAACATAACATAGGGACAAGTAGAAGGGCAGGGTTATCACAAGGTATTATAACAAAGGGGCAGTAGAAGGGCACGGGCATCACAACATAACATAGGGGCAGTAGAAGGGCACTGTTATCACAAGGTATTATAACAAAGGGGCAGTAGAAGGGCACGGACAACAAAACATAACATAGGGGCAGTAGAAGGGCACTGGAATCACTAGGTATTATAACAAAGGGGCAGTAGTAGGGCACTGGCATCACAGGGTATAACAAAGGGGCAGAAAGGCACTGGTATTATAACAAAGGGGCAGTAGAAGGGCACCCCATCACAAGGTATTATAACAAAGGGGCAGTAGAAGGGTACTGGCATCACAAGGTATTATAACAAAGGGGCAGAAGGGCACTGGCATTATAACAAAGGGGCAGTAGAAGGGCACTGGCATCACAAGGTATTATAACATAGGGACAGTAGAAGGGTACTGGCATTACAAGGTATTATAACAAAGGGGCAGTAGAAGACCACTGGTATCACAAGGTATTATAACAAAGGGGAAGTAGAAGGGTACTGGCATCACAAGGTATTATAACATGAGGCAGTAGAAGGGCATTGGCATCACAATGTATTATAACAAAGGGGCAGTAGAAGGGCACTGGCATCAAAACATAACACAGTGGCAGTAGAAGAGCACTGGCATCACTAGGTATTATAACTAAGGGGCAGTAGAAGGGCACTGGCATCACAAGGTATTACAATAAAGGGGCAGTAGGAGGGCACTGGCATCACAAGGTATTATAACAAAGGGGCAGTAGAAAGGCACTGGCATCACAAGGTATTATAATATAGGGGCAGTAGAAGGGCACTGGTATCACAACATGACATAGGGGCAGTAGAAGGGCACTGGCATCAAAACATAACATAGGGGCAGTAGAGGGGTACTGGCATCAGTACGTATTATAACAAAGGGGCAGTTGAAGCGCACTGGCATCACAGGGTATTATAACAAAGGGGCAGTAGAAGGGCACTGGCATCACAAGGTATTATAACAAAGGGGCAGTAGAAAGGCACTGGCATCACAAGGTATTTTAGGGGCAGTAGAAGGGTATTGCATCACAAGGTATTATAACATGATGCAGTAGAAGGGCACTGGCATCACAACATAACATAGGGGCAGTAAAAGAGCACTGTTATCACAAGGTATTATAACAAAGGGGCAGTAGAAGGGCACTGGCATCACAGTGTATTATAACAAATGCCAAGAAGGGCACTGGCATCACAGGGTATTATATCTGCAGTAGAAGGGCACTGGCTTCACAAGGTAGTATAACAAAGGGGCAGAAGGGCACTGGCAGCATAAGGTATTATGACACAGGGGCAGTAGAAGGGCACTGGCATCACAAGGTATTATGACACAGGGGCAGCAGAAGGGCACTGGCATCACAAGGTATTATGACACAGGGGCAGCAGAAGGGCACTGCCACATCAGTTTGAGCTGTTGTCTCACTGTTCTTGGTTCTTCCATTTAGTTCTTAGCTGGGGTGTCTTCTGTTCAGAGTTTTCATACCCTCCCTGTCTATATAGATTTGTCAAAACTGCTGAAAAAATGTAAATCTGAACTTGGGAACACTCAATCTAAATCAACATAAAACTGTCAGCAACATCAGAAAGCCCCAAACGTAGAGGGTACTTTCCCTTCATTGACAGAGCACAATACACATAAAAGGCAGAGCTCTGATGTCCGTACCCCCATATAAAGTAGTTACTCTCTACTTACCTCTAAACTGCACTCATGAGAGTTTCCCCATTTTCACCTGCCCTTTCCTCACAAACTACTGCACACGTAAATTAATTGTCAACATCTTATATCTTCAAGTGTGACGCATTAATCACTGGTTGAAGTCCTTATTTCACCCTGGCAGAAATGCAGTTTCAACTGTTCACTATTGTTTTTCACTAGTGAAAGGCAAAGCAAAGCAGCAATTGGACTGATGATGCGATTTTAGAAGGCATTTCTCACTGGTTCCTTTCCATGCTGTGGCTGAACAATGAAACAGCAGAAAACAATGCAGTCTTTGAAGTGGAACAACAAAGCTGCTGCTTAATTAATAGTTAAACTAGGATTGCTCTACACAAAGTGGAGCAGTTGAGAAGAAGGCATGGCTCCATGCCTTCTTGACTACTCTACACAAAGCGGAGCAGTTGAGAAGGCATGGATCCATGCTTCTGTTAAGGAAGGAAGCCAAGACATAATCTTGCTGTCATAAAAGTGACTGCTGAGTCACTTTCACAACTATTACTAAAACATGCCTGTAGACAATGCCATAACTTATTTATTTATTTAACATTTGTTTACAGGGAAAATCCGACTTGGAACAAAGCCAAATTTCAGCAGAGGCCCGGAGAGAAATGCTCCAGACACGTCTTTGTAACATGGGAGGAAACTGGAGTACCCAGAAAAAAACCTACACGGATGCAGGGAGGACATGCAGACTCCACACAGAAGGCACTCCAGCTGAGAATCGAACCAGAGAACCTCTTGCTGTGAGGTGACAATACTACTGCTGCACCACTGCACCGTCCACTTACTTGCCTACAGCTCATAGATCTGTTTCTCCTCTAGCTGTGTAAATGCTTTTTAATACATTAAGTGATAATATGTTCCTACACTCAAAGCCATAAGGTACATAAGGCATTTCATGGTCCGATATTGAATAAAGTATTTCCAGCTCATCTCATGCCACAGCACATGTGAACCTGCTTCCCTTCATCAGCGTCCTCTCTAGGTGCTTCACCAGCAATCTGCAGTGACAGGATGCTAGCAGCTTCACACACATGCACTAAAATGTCATCATTAGAATTGCATGAAGATTTTGTCCATGAAAATCATCATCATATCAGTGTTGGTGGTGAAACAGCTAGTATGCTCGCCTTTGTTGCAGAAGGCTGTGGGTTCTATTCCCACACCATGTAGACCATGTAGATCGATTGTGGACACTGCAGTGCAGCATAAGGAGGGATGCTGCACTTTCAAGTATGCCAAATTTGAAATGAGACATTAAATCAACGCTCCATCTGCTTTAGTTAGTGGTAGCTCAGGTGGATGCAAAAGATCCCACGGCGCCTACAGAAAAAGAGTAGGGGAAGTTCCCTGATGACCTTGGCCAAAATTTCCCTAGTAGTATAAATACTACCTATACCTACAGTTTCCCCTGAATAGAGGCTACTAGCCTAATGGGATATCCCATTCAAATAAAGGATAAATAAATAAATAAAAATTAATCACATGCTGTTAAATTTCCCTGTGCATGTGGAGGTATGACTATGCACTTGGAAAATACACATGCACTCATGGAGGAATACAGGTAAACACCCAGAGAGAGGGTTTACTCAGTTCTGCTCATATAGCAGCCCTCTTTTCTCTGCAGTAAGCATTATCATACATCTTAACCTACCGCATGAAGTTAACTACCAGGAAAGCTGACAAACCGCATGCTTTAAGAAAGTTTCTTTCTGGCCCACCATGTGACATTAACTGTGATGGATTATCACTTTCAGTCATAATGGCACATACAAGCAGACATCTGGATCTATAACAGAGGCATTACAGTTAAAGTCAAGTAATCGAGCATAATGTCATGCACCTTACAAGGAGCTGAGGCCATGGCCAATGACCTCATAACCATCCAATCATGAGGCTTCTCAAGAATATCTGTTAAGTTTTGTTTTTTAGCAATAATTCTATAAATACCACAAGCATCATTCTCAAGTCTCAGTTCATGCATGTGTTCATTTTTTTACCTTTGTCTCAACAGTCTCAGTTTCTGTTTGAGTTCACACAGTTGCAGGCAACCAACACATTATCATATCTGTCTGCAATGACAGAAACAGTGGATGTAAAAGGCTGATGAGAGGAAATTAGCTCACCTTGCCAAAACATTTGTTTAACGCCTGCAGATTAGCGTTAGTCTTGCAAAACATGTTGTTGACTGATTTTTTTTTTTTATGAACTACAGGAGCTGCCAGTATTAAAAGAGGCACATATGGAAGTATTCACTTTTAATACTGTTATCACCGACTTTGTCAAAAAAGGTTGATAAAACAATGCTACTATCACAGTAGTTTATACATCAGCAGATAGGGGATTTCATAATCTTACAGTAAGTGCTTCTCACCTCTTTTAGTGTTAAAATCTCTACATGTTTATCTTTTTTAATACCACGGTGGGCATAAATTCCATTCCTAACTCATGGCACTGATAAAGTTAAAAAAATCAGTACTGCTTTAGACTTTAATGTTTGCCAACAATGCTCTTCTCTCAACAGTTGCAATGCACCCAGAATTGCCTCCCCCTGCAGTTTGCACAGGGTTGCCTGCACTGGCAACATATTTAAGTACGCTCAGACTTTTTTTCTTGTTACCTCAGTTGCTGCCAGTACTTCTGGAGCTTTCTGCATGGAGTTGTTCCACACTGCTCTAGTTAAGAACCAAGTGATCATTACTCTTCATTATCAGCAGTTCCTTGTGGCTTATGTTTCCATTGCTTCACAACTACTCACACATTGTAGGTTTTTGCAGTATCCACTGTATCACCTTTGTTACATTATACAGTTTTTAAATATACAGACTATCAGCCACAATTTCATCGCAACCAGCTAAAAGGTGTGCAGCTCTTTCTAGTTCTGTTCCTACAGATTCCGAGAACCATTTTAGGCATAATTCATTGTCCCGCGCTGCCATTATAAGTCTTCCTATAGATTCTGAGAACCATTTTAGGCATATTCCATTATCCCGCTCTGCCATTATAAATCTTCCTATAAATTCCAAGAACCATTTTAAGCACAGTCCTTACCCCATTCATAAGCAACTAGAAGTGGATGGGAGACTGGTCCCTCACAAGCTCTTTCTCCAACTTCATGTCAACATAACTTGTTACTACAGGAGTCTTGTCTCTATTATCATAGTAATTCAGAATATCAGTACGTTTACAACCTGGCTATTCTGAAGATGATCTGAACTGCAGTACAGGTGCCTATATGAGTTGAAGGCATTGGAGTGAGTGGGTACAACCAGCTCAACCATTCTGGGAGAAGGAAGGTAGAACTGGCTCAGCACAAAGGTGACACCTAACAGGAGCACTGGATATTGCGGAGAGGAATTAGAGCTTGTGAAAGCCTGCACTGGCTGCAAAGGGAGATGCACTTCTCCTTGGGGAAAGAAGTGGAAGAGCTTAGAGCTGCCAAAATGGGGGCATGCTACTAGAAGGACAGAGTGGGATATCTCCCAGGACCAGCAAACTGCTCTGCTCCTTACCACCCAAATTCCGTCAGGGAACGGACAGCCACTGGGCTTTTTTGAATGAATGGGCCATAGGGCTCTTGCTTGGGCAGGGAATACCTGGATCTTGCAACAAGCAGCCCAGTTGAGTGCTGGAAGTGGAGCCATCACGCAAGACCCAGGGTGGCAAAAAATAAACAAACTCTCTAAGTGTAGCACTACTTGCAAACTTGTAGCACAGAGTTTCCTGCCCAAAGTAGTTCCTTCTAGGAAAAATAATGGCTGAGCGAAGCTCTGGCAATACTTCCAGTATAAGTGCAATACCTTTCCTCAGTGTCCTACTTTAAAGCTTCTTAAAGACTGACCAGCAGGTCTGCAGGCCAGCTGCCACGTGTGCTACTAACTGCTTCATCAGAGAGAGAAAGACATTGTAGGCACATCCCACACATTGAAAACTGTAGTAATATTTGAATGATTGCTGCACTTTAAAATTCAACTTTTCTTCAGATGAATGTACATCTTCCTCCCTGCAAAATTATTTCTACACTCACTGCCATGTACATGTAAAGCAGGTCTTATCTACTTTTCATCTGGCATTTTAAAACTCTAAAACTTTCTCAGAGTAAAGCATTTTGGGTCTGCATGAAACCTTTAAATACGTTTTCTCAAAATCCATCTGCCTGGCTTTCATATCACATTGTTATATTTCTCTCATACCTGGACTATAAACTTAATGCCTTTTTAGAGTTATAATCTTATTTGTGAAGTGATAAACCATCTCTTGCAAAAGAGTGAACAGAAGAGACCAGAATGTCATGAAATGCGAGACTGAAGGAATTAAAGTGGAATAAAGTTAACTGAGGACCTGAAAATAACAAAGTTTTATTCCTTAAAAGGGCAAATTAATTTCAGCATCTTTCCGCAGAACAGGAGCTAATTATAATTTCATTAAAGAAGGCTTAGAACATAAAACTTTGAATCACTAAAAACTGTCAGTTATCTGAAATTCTGAAGATTAGCAGTAATTCTGAATACTGTCATTCTAAAAGACTAGGGGAAAAAAACACCCCGCAGTTCAGGGTATGGCATTATAATTTCATCTTCTAGGGATAAAGTTCATTGTGGGAAAGGGAAGGCTTGGAGAAAAAGAAAACATTGCATCAGTATGCCCACCCCATTAGATTATGTATGGTCAGAAGTATAAAAAAAAAAAAAAGTTCTAATAACTGCATAATACCACACAGGGAGATCTCTGCTGCCCAGAACATGAAAATCAGATAAAAATGCGTACATTTCTTTCAGTTTCTGCTCATACTAGTATTTTAAGCAGAATTACATTGGAACCTGGTAAGTGACATGAACGAGAATTGAAAAAGTGCGCTGTTTAATTTGTAACTGTCCTACAAGGGCAGACAAATGCAAAAGCTTTGGTACGATACATTTTTAAACAAATTACTGCTTCCTTTTATTTGTAGGTACTTATTGTAGGCAGTTAGACAGCTGCTTTTTTTCATCCATCTCCAAGGTCAGTGTAGTACACTTCAACATACTCTTATACGGCACAGTCTTTAACCTGCAAAAAATGCTGTCAGAAAAAGCTGCAAGCCTTATTTGAAACTTACAGGGTTAATGCAAAGGCCCCACTTTGTTCCACAACGGAAAGCAAAAAAGGATAGTTTTGCGGCTTCTTTGGGTAGCAGGTCTTGAGGGGTAAGTGCTTGTTTTAATTGGACACTCCTTTAAAAAAATGCTACTGTGGTTTCTTTCACAGTGCTGTTTTTCAGAAAAAGACATGGATAAAATGAAGGGGCTAAGATGCAACTCGTATTTAAACAAGCCTCTCAACTTTGCTAATCTTAATGATTATAACTATGGTCATAACCTATGGTTGTTTTCTTTGCTAAGCAGAGTACAGACTTATAAAAAGTTGTGGGTTTGGTTTAACTACTACCCTGGATGGTTATGCATGAGGTTAACTTGCATTCTAAGTCATGTACTTACGTATAATGAAAGCTTCCACTGACTTAGCAAAGCTGCTGCTTCCAGGTTTTCTCCTTAAAAATAAGTCCTTCAAAATAAAAATCTGCATTTCTTAGCAGCTTTAATGACAGGGAACATGACTAGGCGTTACTCTTAACTGAAACACTTGTATTTCAGTTTGTGGTCAGTTCAACTGAGTTTAACCAAGAGAATTTTATTTTTTGAGATGCACAGATCCTTGGCATCTAGACAAAGTAAACTATTCTTACTCTCCAAATCATACAAAATACTTCGTGGAGATCTCTGCCTGGTCTTCAATGTCATGAGAGATCACGGAGCCAGACTCATTAATGTCTACACTAAGTGTATACGATCTGTATTCAGCAACATCCCTAACAGATTTTTGTGCTTTCTAGTCACTCAAAGATTACACAAAGTGTACATTTAGTCTGCACTTTGTGGTAACTTTTATGAATCCCCCTCGATATTTAAAGCTGCAAGAAAATCAGTAGGGAAACTAAAATTAGGAGGAAGAAGGTGTGATTTATGCTTGTGTTGTCTGTTTACTCAGAACAGTGTACACATAGCGTAGGCCTTAATGAATACCAGGGCATTGTCTTTTCTGAAAATGTCTTAAAAAAAATTAATAATGCCAGTATGAAGAAGAGTACCTCACTCAAGGGTTCTTCTTACATCTGTAGAATAAGCTGCCCCTGAAAGTTAAGTGCTTTAATTCAATGAATACCTTCAAAAGTAACCTAGATGAACACATGGGTAATCACAAGTTCCTTCATGGTATGATGACCAATAGGATACAGACTTGTTGTCCTCTTAACCTTTGAACCTGTCTGGTAACCATAACTTAAATTTAAATGATGACTGGGTAAATAACTAGTTTTGCTCAAACCTTTTAGAACAATTACCTGGCACACAAGTGCAAGGGTGAATGCAACACATACAGTTTAGAGGCATCAGTCAACTACCATATTTTGAAAAGTGCAAGGAAATTGGAGTATTCAAAGCACACTCATAAAGGAAATGGAAGAACATGCAAAATGATACAGTACAAACAGCAGAGGTCAGAATTTAATCCTGGATCCTGGTGCTGTGACAAGGGATACCTTACAAACACTTAGTCTCCATGCTGTCCACACACATGTAAGATCACTCACATACTTCAGAATACAATGCAGCAAAGCCAAGTACAACCATCTATTATATGTTTCACAGCCCAGACTTTGTAGGTTCCAAAATTCAATGTACAGCCTACAGTTATTAGTTATACTGTGGCGAGCAATCGTACTACAGCCCAGATCCTACATTGGGAGCCCCAGTAGAGATCCCAAAAACATAAGACTATGTTTAGCCCAGGTGATCTAATGGTAAGGAATGCGGCGGGTGCAAAATTAGTAAATCATTAACACTCAAAATCACATCATTGTAATAACTACTTTGTTAAAACTAAGTAATGTTGAAAATGTCCAATAAATTAAATGTAAATAAAATTTTAATCTTTCCTTTGCAAGAGGGGACCTCCAATTCCCCCATAGCAGATTGTGTCTGTCACATATATCTTGACAAACATCCTGTAATCATAAACCTGTTGTGGCACCAAGGTAGGCACGTCTCTGGGCCTCAGACTTTCTTCTTACTTTGCTAATGAAAGCCAATCTCATTCTATAGTATGAAGACTTTTTTCCAAAAGAGGTTTCAGGTAATAAACTACTATAACTTAATTTTGGCCTGGACATTCTTTCTAGGAGGAAGGTGGGTTTTGGGTTAACAGTCTGTGCAGGTCCTTTTTTTCTGAACCTTTGCTTCCCATCTTCTCCACCACTGTACCACTGCACTGTTCAGCCCATACTAAAATGAAGTTGTAGGATGACTACAGAATGCAAACAGTAAATCATCCGAACAAATCCTGCTTTGAAATTCACGCTTGTCCAATGGGTTAAAATCATATAAAAACATGGCACTGAAATGGAACTTTTAGTATTTTAAATATAAGAATACTAAGGCATGATGCCATTACCCAAATGTAATGACTGCAACAGTGAAACACGAAGAACATCCAGCTTTGCTCAGAATGCAAATCCTATCCTTTGCATAAAATTAAACAAAACAGCTTACACATATGAACAGCAGTACTGCTGCAAATAAGCAGACTGCAGTTCTCAACTTTCCCTGACTTGCCTCATATAATTACCCTGTCTGTCATAAAATTTTTGATTTCTGGTAAAAAACAAGGGTTAATCATTCAGTAATGTCACACAATAACTTTTCATACTTATCTTCAGAAAATACATTTTGATGCAAAACCTGCTTCTAGGTGAATTAGAGTAATATTTTAAAAATGTACCTAATTTTGGGCCTTTGTCCTTCAGTATTTTTGGTTTTGCACTTGATGCTTCAGAAAAGAAGTTGAAAGCTATACATAACAATAATTAAAAACAGTGCTTTCCACAATGCAAAGTACAGGCCACATATAGAAGCTTATTGGAAAGCAGTCAGGATGAGTATTTCTAAAACATATGTTATACACCAGACTAACATTAGAGGATTCAAACTTAGAATGTGTCTCTGAAGTCTTTAGGAAGGTTCCAAATGGGGCCTTGCACAGCTGTCAATTATCTCATGGAAGGCAGGCACACCAGACAAAAATCACATTATCAAAGGAACAGTCAGTTCTGCATCAAACCAGGAAGTAAGTAATCATGAAATCTGAATAAAATATGCAGATAAAGGGATATGGCCCATGCAAAACAGCCAGAAGGCAGTAGGTTCCCACGCTGTGAAATATTAATCTGGAGTGCAGGAGTGCAGGCGATCAGCATATCTAGCACAATAGAAAGCTTCCTAAACTGAAATGCAAATATGTCTGCAGTTGCAAGGCATTAATATAATGAAGCAAGATCCTGTGTTCCTGAATAGCTCATACATTCACAATGGCAAGGATCCTGAAGACTGCAGTGTAAATGCAACAGCAGCCGAAACTACTTTAGCGACAGCTGAAAGGGTACCATGTTTACCAGGGTAGTAACTCCTGTTTGCGATTTATCAAGTTCATCAGAAAAAGAGAGCTGATGTGGCAGAAGCTGACATCTTAAGTGGGAATAAAATAAATCATCCATAAGAAGCTGCGTAACTGGTAGCAATGAGGCTAAATGCAGGATGAAATAGCAGATAAATTAATCTTCACTAAGGCTAGTCCTGTATTAAATACTTCAGTCAGACATTGCAGAATCGTATGCCTTTTGAACTGGTAGTCAGTCCTTCCTTTATGACCAAGGGGAATATGTCTCTTTCTTTCTTTCTTTCTTTCTTTCTTATCTCATCCTCCAATAACACCACCATACAACCTGACTCCCACACAAAAAGTACAGTTTTGTACCTACCATAAATGTAGATGTTCGAAGATCCACATTGCTGCAGTCCTTACACTTGGGTATAGCGCTGTCCTCGGTCGGCCCGAATACCAAAGTATATGGCTGACGCCGGTCATGGCGCATTAAACTGACGCCAGGACGTCAGGGTATAAATGCGCATGACCGACGTCATATCCTCAGTCTTTTCTTGCCCCAGATGTCAGAAGACCCTAAACAGGGTAAAATCAAAAAATTACCAAACACTAAACACCGCCACACCCAAACTATGTACAACTTCTAACAATTATCTAATAAAGTACTAACCTAACCACACAACCACCCCTAAACACAGAGGGACGGAGGAGGGTAAATTGGACTGCAGCAATGTGGATCTTGAACATCTACATTTATGGTAGGTACAAAACTGTACTATGTTCTTCATCTCACATTGCTGCAGTCCTTACACTTGGGTAGATTCCCAAAGCAGAGGTAAGGGAGGATGGCAAATCAAATAGAAGCAGGAGCTGTCAAAATGCCCTGTAGAATAGCAGTGGCAAACCCAGCCCTAGATTTAGAGTAGAGGGAAGGTGGTAGTGCTTAGAGAAAGTATGTACTGAACTCCAAGTAGCTGCCTCCAAAATGTCCTTAGTTGACACTCCCCTTAGAAAGGCTGTAGAGGTGGCAGTAGCCCTAGTGGAATGAGGTCTGATCCCTGTTGGGATCTGCTTGCCATGCTGAGAATAACAAAAAGAAATGCAAAACCCAATCCATTTAGAAAGAGTTTGCTTTGACACAGGCTTGCCCTGAGTACCTAAAGCAAAAGAAACAAACAACTGTTGCGACTGCCTGAAACCCTTAGTCCTATCTAAGTAGTAGCGTAACTGTCTGTGCACGTCCAAAGTATGCAAGATCTTTTCCCCCTGTTTTGGGGGTCTGCATAAAAGGTAGGTAAATGAATAGACTGGTTTAAGGACACACTTGAGACCACCTTAGGCATAAAGGAAGGGTTAGTGCGTAAAGATACCCTATCCTTATGGAAGATCAAGAAAGGCTCAACAGCCATAAGGGCCTGCAACTCAGAAACCCTTCTTGCAGAGGTAATGGCCAACAAAAAAGCAGTCTTCCATGACAAATATTTTAACTCAGCCGTAGCTGCAGGCTCAAAAGGTGGCAGAGTGAGCTTTTCCAACACATAATTGAGGTCCCAAGCTGGAGTAGGAGCTCTTGTGGAGGTCTTATGTTCTTTGCCCTCTGAGAAATTGCTTGAACAACGAATGAGAAAACAAAGGTGGATCACAGTCATAGTGAGCTGAAATTGCTGCAGCATGAATTTTAATGGAAGAGAAGGACAAACCCTTGTCCAATAACTCAGTAAGATATAGAAGAGCCACACTTAAGTCAGGCTCAGAAACATCCACACCCTTTGCTGCACTCCAAAGCAAAAATCTCTTCCACTTGTCCATACACTTTCCTTGTACTAGGTCTCCTAGCTTCCATAATCACATTCAAAACTTGTTGAGGAAGTTGAGCCCTGCTATGAGCTAAAACAGGATATGCCATGCTGTGAGATGAAGAGAGTGAAGCTTGACATTGAGTAAATGACCGTCCTTTTGAGATAACAGTTGAGGAATCAAAGGCAGGGGCCACGGTGGTTTCCTTATTAGATTTCTCAGTAGTGGGTACCAATGCTGTCGGGGCCAATCTGGAGCTATCAGGATCATTCTTGGTTTGTCCTGGCTTACCTTTAGCAGAACCTTTAGAAGTAGAGGAAGTGGTGGAAAGGCGTATACATGAAGATTTTTCCAACTGAAAGAAAGAGCATCCGTCTTCCAAGCTGCCTGGTGTATCCTTTTTGTGCAAAACTTTGGCAGCTGGTGGTTTAGAGGAGAAGCGAACAGATCTATGTCTGGTGCTCCCCATGACACTGTTACTTGCTGAAATACCTGAGGATCCAGTTTCCACTCGTGGGGATCCATGATTTGCCTGCTTAACACATCTGCTAAGGAGTTCTGCACCCCCGGCAGAAACCTTGCCTGAAGATCCAGTTGTAGACTGAGAGCAGTTTCCCATAGAATCATTGCTTGTCTGCATAGAGGGTAAGAATGTGTATCCCTTGCTTGTTGATGTACCACATGACGGTTGTGTTGTCTGTTAGAATCAACACCTGTCCTGGAAGAAGTAATTCCTTGAAAGCTGTTAATGCAAACTGGACTGCTAACATCTCCTTTAGGTTGATATGTAGATGTTGTAGTCTGGCAGGCCACTTGTCCTGTATCCATTTTCCATTGAGATGAGCCCCCCAAGCTTTGTCTGAGGCATCTGTTGTTAGAATTTGACTTGCCTCCGGCCGGGTCACAGAAAGTCCCTTGTTTAGGTGACATTGCTGAGCCCACCACAAGAATTCCTTTTGGATGCAAGGTATTATTGGAATGACAGTGTCCAGATCGTGGCAGTGCTGTGTCCATAGATTCTTGAGATACCATTGTAGCTTCCTCATATGCAGTTTGGCATTGGGAAGCACCAGAATACAAGATGCCATGAACCCTAAGGCTTGAAGGACTGTCCTTGCAGTCAGCCCGGACTGATGTGATAGTTGTTGGAAGTAAAGGGAAAGATTCTTTTGTTTGTCCGGGGTCAAGAAGGCCATCTGGGCTGCTGTATTCAGTCTCACACCCAGAAAGCACATGTCCTGAGAGGGTACTAGACTGGACTTTGTTTCGTTCACAGAATACCCTAGGCATCTTAGCACTGTTATCACATACTTTAAATGCTGTAGAAGTTCGTCCTTGCCCTGAGCCAGAATCAGGCAATCGTCCAAATAAGGGTAAATCTGTATTCCTTTCCGTCTGAAAAAGCTATCACTGGAGCCAGGACCTTTGTGAATACTCTGGGTGCAGTGGATAAGCCAAAGGGCAATGCAGAGAATTGATAGTGTGAATCTCCAGCTCGAAAACGCAGATACTTCCTGCAGCCTAGAGTGATAGGGACATGAAGGTAAGCCTCTTGGAGATCCAAAGTTACCATCCAGTGATCCTTGCCCAGGAGGGGTAAAAGCTGTTGCAATGTCAGCATCTTGAACTTGGGGATGTCCAGAAAGGTGTTGAGGATAGACAAATCCAGAATTGGTCTCCACGTGTTCCCCTTTTTTGGTACTAGGAATAGGCGAGAGTAAAATCCTAGGCCCCTTTCTGCCATAGGCACCGGTTGCATGGCCCCTATCTGTGTCAATATGGATATTTGTCTGTGAGCTTCCAATTTGTGTTGAGGAATATCTGGCATGCCCTTGAACGGTGGTAAGGTATGGAAATAAAATCTGTAACCATGGTGAATGATATCCAATACCCATCTGTCTTGGGTAATTAAACTCCAGTTCTCTTTGAAAAGTGTCAGTCTTCCTCCTAAAGGTGCTGCGAGACGTGAAGGTTCTGGCAGTTGAAAAGGTAGGTCATTGGGTCTGTCTGAAAGGGCTGACCCCTGCCCTCCCTGAAGACTGTGCAGGTGAGCCCCTGTCCTGGATCTAAAGGAACCCTGAGCCCTGCCCCTAGCGCCTAGACCTACCCCTAGACTGGGAATCATAAGAAGGGTATGTCCACGCCTTGCTTGGCCAGTTTCTGCTAAACTTTGGTGGTTGAACCTGTAAAAAATCTTTAACAGTGTGCATAGATTTAGCTTTGTCCTCCATTTTCTTTAAAACTGCTTCAACAGGCGAACCAAACAACACATCAGATTGTAAAGGGCATCCAAGATCCTTGACTTAACATGTTCAGCTAAATTCTGATCCCGTAACCAGGCGTGCCTGCGAAGGACAGTACCAGTGGCAGCCACCCTGGAAGAGGCCTGTACAGCATCAAAACCACATTGTAAGGAATGCTTACCCACCTGTTCAGACACATGTACCAGATCTTGTAACTCCTTACATTCAATACCTTCTGCCAGAGCATCTACCTTAGACTTTAACTGTGAAAGGAGATAGATTTGATATCTCAGCATGTGGAATTGACAATTTAAAGCCCTCATGGCTAAAGTTGAGGAAGTATACACTTTCTTACCCCATCTGTCTAAAGCTCTTGCCTCTTTGTCCTGAGGAACTGGATTTTTAGCCACAGAAGCCTTAACCCCTTTAGGCCCCTGAGTAACTGTCTCTGGATCTGCCCTAGGGCTTTTAAAAAGATACTTGTGAGCTTCAGGCACCCTATAGTATCTGTCCGGTTTAACCGGAGCGGGAGGTAAAGAATCAGGGTTAAGGGAAGCCTCTGCAAAAACATCTTCCACCACAGAAAGAACAGGGGGTATAGCTAAAGGCCTATGCTGAGGTAAAAACAAAAATTCCCTTAGTCTTTTCCTGGAATCAGAGAAATCCTGACCTTCCCATTTAAAATGTTCCCTCATGGCATGGAGAGTCTCTGAGAATGAGAAATCCTCAGGAGGAGAAGCAGAAGGGGTGGAGTCATCCACATCAGAATCAGAATAATGAGAAAACTCCTGTAAATCCTCAGCCGAAGACTCAGAAATATCAGAATCCTGTTCAAAATTCCCAAATTCAGGATCCACCCTAGGCCTTTTGTCAGGAGGGGGCATAGAACTCCTAATCAGAGTAATTAAATCTTCAGCCATCTTAAGCATATGTCTCTTGGGCACAGGGCCTGAAGTACTAGGAGGAGCACCTGCTACAGCTGAACCTGGCCTACTCTTGGAAGAAGCCTTTGTAACAGTAGGGGAAGGCCTAACCACCTTAGGCAGAGAGGGGAGAACAGCTACCTGAGAAGCCCCTTCAGCCTGGCCTACCTCCTGTGAAGACACATCCTGTAACAACAAAGTCTCCCCCTGGGACTCTAGGGAAACTTCTGTTTGGGCCTCTGGCACAACCGTGCCCTCTAAAGAACCAACGTCCGGGTCGGCTGGTGCCTCTAACCTAGGCCTAGGTGTTTTGTCCTTGCGCTTCTTGGTGGCGGCCGGAGCATCCGACGGCATTTTGTAATTGCACCGCTTCCCGAAGACTAACCTAGCGCAATCTAATCTCCTCTTTATGGTACGTTTGTTAAATCTAGCGCAAGAGGAACACCCAACAACGTCGTGCTCAGGCCCTAAACACGGTATACACAAGCTGTGGTAGTCCCTATGTGGTATCTGTTTCCCGCAAGAAATACAGTTATTTACTTTTTCTGACATCCGGTAAAATACTGAGGCAAGAAAAAACTAAAATATTCCCCAACGGGGTACTTAGCCAACTTGGATTCGGTCTGAAACTCCGGTTTCGGAAAATCTCAGGACGCCAACCTGCACTCGCAAATTTGCTTCTGCATCGGACCACGCGGCAAAAAAGACTGAGGATATGACGTCGGTCATGCGCATTTATACCCTGACGTCCTGGCGTCAGTTTAATGCGCCATGACCGGCGTCAGCCATATACTTTGGTATTCGGGCCGACCGAGGACAGCGCTATACCCAAGTGTAAGGACTGCAGCAATGTGAGATGAAGAACATCTTCTAGGTGCCATCATTGACGACTAACCTAAATTTAACCTACACATCCTTCAAAGTATAAAGAGAACTCACCAAAAGCTGTGTATGCTCTACCAAAACCGTAGATTCCTGACCTACGATGCCAGACTGTCCCAGTCACAGGCTCTTCTTCTCCCATCCCTTCTCTATGCCACCCGAATACTAACTAATATTCAAACAACTACCCTGGCCAAACTCCAACAAAATTACCACAAAATACCAAGGTTCATCACAAACTCCCCACATAACTCACACCACTGCCTCTCACTCATCTCACTACAATGCCTAGAACTCCCACAACAACTTCTTCTATCTCAGTTACAAATTACTCACTCCATACTTTATAAACCATCTACCTGCCCTATCCTGTCCTCCTTGGTTTCCATCTACACACCAACTTGCACACTTCATACCTCTAACCAACTCCTTGACATCCACCAACCAAAAAAAACTATTGGTAGATTACTTTATAAATCTACCCTATCCCAGGCATGGACTAACCTCCCATCCCAATTACGCTCCATTACACACCCTTTACAATTTAAGAAAGAACTCAAACTACACTTTATGAGAACCAGAAGTTGTACTTGTCATGTCCCAACCTAGCTCCAATCCTACTCTGTAGTACAAACTTCATTACAACTTCACTTTTTTCTCACTCCAACACTATTACTGTTGTGCCACGATATCATACAATCCTCTCTGTATCTTATCTCCCACATTTATTTCAGTTTACCACTGCATAACCGAACACCCGGCTGTCGAACCCAACAATGATCAATTCCGGTAACCGAATTGTTGCATGTCGAACGGTCGGAATGTCGCAAAAAGTACAGTTGTGTACACTTACCATAAATGTAGACGTTCGAGTGTATTCACTGTTGCAGTCATTACATTTGGGTTATCTGCTTGCAGGTAGCCCTCAGTCGACCTGATTAACAAAGTCTTGGGTCCTGCATCGGTTGCTATCCCTTCTTCCATGACATCAGGTCATCAGGGGTAGAAAACATGCAGCCGACGCCATTACATCAGTTTTTCTTGCCCCAGATGTCAGGTGCCCCCCTAATGGGAAGCAATCAAACATAAAAGCACAAAGATATACCTCGAACAAAAAAGCAAATAAACCAAAAAGGCTTTTAAGTATAGTAAAGTAAAGTAGAGGTATACCCAAAAGAAGTTAGGGGGCTGGAGGGAGGGTAACCAGGACTGCAACAGTGAATACACTCGAACATCTACATTTATGGTAAGTGTACACAACTGTACTATGTTCTTCATGTTTCACTGTTGTGGTCATTACATTTGGGTAGATTCCCAAAGCTATGGTTGGGAGGAGGAATTTAGACAGCATTAGGGTAATGGGTGGCCACGGTGGTGCAGCGGTTAGCATTGCCACCTCACAGCAAGAGGTTCTCTGGTTTGATCCTCGGCTGTGGTGCCTTCTGTGCGGAGACTGCATGTCCTCCCTGTGGTCGTGTGGGTTTCCTCCGGGTGCTCCAGTTTCCACCCACATTCCAAAGACATGCTGTAGGTGGATTGGATACTCTAAATTGGCCCTAGGTGTGAGTGTGTGCATGTGTGTGCCTTCAGTGGAAGGCTGGGTGTCGGGCTGGCAACTCGACACTGTAAAACTCCACTGCCAATCATGAGCAGACAGGTGATCCGTTGTGGCGACCCCTAACCGGGAAAAGCCGAAAGAAGAAGAAGAAGAAGAAGAAGAAGGGCCAGCTATAAGGCCCTGCAAGACTGCAGTGGCAAAGCCAGCTCTGGATTTAGAGAAAACTGGCAAATGATAATGTTTGGTGAAAGTATGTACAGAACTCCAGGTAGCAGCTTCTAGGATGTCCCTGGTAGGGATGCCTCTGAGAAAGGCTGTAGATGTAGATGTAGATGCAGCCCTGGTGGAGTGAGGTCTGATCCCCTGGGGGATAAGTTTTCCATGGTGCTTACAGCAGAAATGAATGCAATGGCTTATCCATTTAGAAATGGTTTGCTTTGAAATAGCCTTCCCCTCTGCCCCTGCAGCAAATGCCACCAGCAGTTGTTCAGATTTCCTTTGAGGTTTAGTCCTATCTAAGTTGTCTGTGCAGATCTAAGGAATGCAGTATCCGTTCCCCTTTATTCTGTGGATTGGGAAAGAAGGTTGGCAAATGAATGGACTGATTAAGAGCCACACTGGATACCACCTTGGGCATGTAGGATGGATTGGTTCTGAGGGACACCCTGTCTGCATGAAAGATGATGAAAGGCTCCACTGCCATAAGGGCCTGTAATTCATACCCTTCTACCTGAAGTGATTGCTAAAAGGAAAGCTGTTTTCCAAGAAAGAAATTTTAAGTCTGCAGTAGCAGTTGGCTCGAAAGGAGGTAGAGTGAGTTTCTCCAAGACAAAGTTAAGGTCCCAGGCTGGGGTTGGGGCTCTCCTGGGTGGTCTCAAATTTTTGGCCACTCTGAGGAACTGCTTGAGCAGTGGATGAGAGAAGAGGGGAGGTTCTGCGTTATAATGATCTGAAATGGCTGAGGCGTGGTTTTTAATGGAGGAAAAAGACAGGCCCTTGTGAAGCATCTCAGTTGTACTGTAAAATCTGATGTAAATTGGGCGCTGCTGTGCTCATCCCTTGAGACTGGTTCCAGGCACAGAATCTTTTCCATTTTTCAGCATAAGATTTTCTAGTACTAGGCCTCCTTGCCTCTAAAATGATATCCATCACAGGTTTGCTGAGGGATGGTAAAGGAGAGATTAAGTAATTAGCCAGGCTGCAAGATTCAGTGTTGGAAGCTGAGGGTGCAGAATCTGGTTCTCCTGCTGAGACAGCAGGGAAGGAGTCTGAGGCAGGTGCCATGGAGATAAACATGACACACTGCGCAGTAGGGGGTACCAGTGTTGGCACGGGCAGTCTGGAGCAATCAAAATCATCCTTGGTTTGTCCTGTTTGATTTTTAGTAGTACTTTGGAGAGCAGAATGGGAAGGCATACATTGATGGGTTTTTCCAGCTGAAGGACAGAGCATCCACTTTCCAGGCTTGTTTGTGGGGAGTCCTTGTGTAAAATTTGTCCAATTGGTAGTTCTGGGGAGAGGCAAAACAGGTCTATATCTGGGCTCCCCCATTTGCTTGTCAACATGTTGAAAATCCTTGGTTCCAGTTTCCACTCGTATGGGTCCATGAGGTTTCTGCTTAGTCTGTCTGCCAGTGTATTTAATTTTCCTGGCAGGAATTGAGCTTGTAGGTGCACTTGGTAGCTCAAGGCTGTGTTCCACAATGCCATGGCTAGTCTGCAGAGGGGTAAGAATGTGTACGCCCCCCTGCTTGTTTATGTACCACATAACAGTGGTGTTGTCCGTCTTTACCATTAGCTCTCATGGAAGAATGTAGTCCTTGAAGGCTGTTACAGCATTCTGTACAGCTGATATTTCTTTTTGATTGATATGCAGGTGCATTTGACTTGGGTACCATTTGCCCTGAATGCACTTCCCTGCCAGGTGAGCCCCCCATGCATAGTCTGATGCATCTGTTGTTAGGGTTTGGTCATCAGAGGGGTGGTGTGAAAGGTAGTCCCTTGTTTTGGTGGCAGGCCTCTGCCCACCAAAGGAACTCTAGGCATAGGCAAGGTATGACAGGAGTCATTGTTTTTAGGTCTTGAGTATGTTGACACCATAGGCTTTTTAGATACCACTGTAGTTTCCTCATATGCAATCTTACATATGGAATTAGAAGAATGCAGGAGGCCATGAACTCTAAAGGCTTGCAGTATTTGTCTTGCAGATGGCAGGTTTTTTGTGGACACTTGTTTGAAGAAGGTTGTCAAATGAATTTGCTTTTCTGGCGTGAGGTAAGCCATCTGGGAAGTTGTATTCAAGCTTTCTCCCAGGCATATAATTTGTTGACAGGGTACCAGGTGTGATTTATTTTCATTTATGGTGTACTCCAGACAAGTTAGAACCCTTTTTACAAAGGCCAGATGATTCAACAGTATGTCTTGGCTTTCTGCCTGAATTAGACAATCGTCCAGGTATGGGTATATTTGAATATTTCTTTGCCTGCAAAATGCAAAAACTGGAGCTAGGCACTTTGTAAATACTCTGGGTGCAGTAGATAAGCCAAAGGGCAGTGCAGAGAACTGATAGTGCGTGTAGCCTGCTTTGAAGCGTAGGTATCTTCTGCAAGATTCCCTGATTGGGATGTGCAGGTATGCTTCTTTTAATCTAATGTTGCCAACCAGGCATCTTTGCCTAGCATTGGAAGTAATTGGTGAAGAGTCAGCATCTTGAATTTTAGAGTAGACAGGTCCAGGATAGGATGCCATGAATTGTCTTTTCTGGGTACCAGGAAAAGTCTCGAGTAGAAACCTTGTCCCTTTTCCTCTTCTGCTACCAGTTGAATAGCCCCCATGCTTAAGAGAGAAAGTACTTGTTTTTGGGCCTCTGCCCACTGATTTGGGGGTAGGTCCGGCAACCCACTTGGTGTTGGCAATGTGTGGAAGTGAAATCTTTATCCCTGGGACACTACATTTAAAACCCATTTGTCCTGGGTAATGAGTTCCCAATTCTTTGCATGAAGAGCAATCTTCCTCCCCAAAGGGGCAGTCAGTTGATAAGTGCTTGGAAATTTTAAAAGGAAGTCATTGAGACAGTTTAACATAGTGGGGAGTCTTATTATTCCCAGACTTGGAAGTGGAGGCCCCCCACTGCTTAGTTCTGTGAGTCCCCAGGGAGTGAAACCTGGGGTTTTTGCTGTGTCTGGGTTTGGCTTGAGAAGACCTGGAAGGGGCTGGAAAGGACCAATTCTTAGAGGGCCAGTGCCTACTAAATCTAGGAGGCTGAACTTGTAGAAAATCTTTAACAGTTTGCATAGATTTAGCTTTATCTTCCATCTTTTTAAGAACTTCCTCAGCCTTGCTGCCAAACAGGTGGTCCTGATTTCAAGGAGCATCCAACAATTTAGCTTTAACATGATCAGGCAAAGATTGCTCCTTAAGCCAAGCATGCCTTCTGAGCACAGACCCAGTAACAGCAGCCCTGCAAGAGGCCTCTAATGAATCAAAACCACATTGCAAAGTATGTTTTCCAACTTGTTTGGCAGAATGCATTAAATCCTGTAATTCTTTATTTTCCACACAGTCAGGAATCAACATCATTTTCTGTTTAAGCAGTCCAATAACATGTTGCCGATATTTTAACATATGAAACTTGCAGTTTAAATCCCTAATGGCCAAGGTTGCAGAAATGTAAACCTTCTTACCCCATCTATCCAGCATCCTGGAGTCTCTAACAGAAGGGGTAGGATTTTTAGCAGTAGAATCCTTAATGCCCTTGGGCCCCTGTGAAGTAGTCTCTGGATCTGCAATAGGATTTTTGAAAAGGAACTTGTGGGACTCAGGGACCCTGTAGTATCTGTCAGGTTTTCTGGTAGCAGGAGGCAGGGAATCGGGGGCCAAACTAGTTTCCGAGAAAGCATCATCAACAATGTCTAGTATAGGAGGAATAGCTAAAGGCCTATGCTGAGGTAGGAGAAGGAAATCCCTAAGCCTCTTTTCTGAATCAGAAAAATCCTGACTTTCCCAGTGGAAATGCTCCCTTAGAGTATGTAAGGTTTCCCCAAAAGAAAAATCCTCAGGAGGGTAGCAGAGGGAATAGAGTCCTCTGGATTAGAATCCTCATAAGTAGGTAAGGGCAAATCCAGATCATCAGAAGAGTCAGAAAAAACAGAATCCTGATCAGAAGATTCATAATCAACTTCAGTCCTAGGCCTCTTAGAAGGAGGGGGTTGGCTCCCCCTGATTAGAGTTATTAGATCTTCAGCTATTCTTATCATTTGTTTTTTAGGCATAGAGGCCTGAGCATGTGGCCTGGGCGTCGGTTTTTTAGACATGGATCGAGATTTATGCCTAAGTAATGAAGGAGGCGTCGATTTAATATGCAAGTCCGTAGGCCCGAATACACCCTCAGAAGCCGGTGACTACACAGCGGCTCCGGACCCATCCAAGGTAGAGACATCCGCGGGTTCCATAGTTGAAGCATCTGGCGGCATACCGCACTCCGAATGGGTCTTAGTAGAGGCCTGCGAATCAGAAGTAGTGGGTATCAGGGGCTACGAAAGTGCCTCACTGAGTACCGACGAACTGGCGACTGGCTTAAGAGAGGCATCGTCTGCAGTTTTGGACCTCGGCGGCCTGTCTCTGTCTTTATCTTTGCATCTTTTTGGACTCCCGGTAGTCGGATGGCTAACCGATGACATTTCTGGATAATTAAACTGAGAACCAAAATACTTAGAGGCGAAAATATACCGACGATGGATAGTGCGCTGATTAAATAAAGCACAAAACGGACAGCAAGGTATGTTGTGGTCAGGGCCTAGGCAAGAAATACAGTACAAATGAAAATCTTTATGAGGTATTTGCTTTCCACAAGTAATGCAATTATTAACTTTTACTGACATCGGTAAGGAGCAAGAAAAAGTTTCCCCAACGGGGTACTTAGCTTTAGTTGAAGACTTTGGTTCCGAAACTCGAAAATGAAAATTTCAGGAGTTGGCCAACCGGCACTTGTGAACGGCTTCTGCTTCGGGCACTGCATGGCAAGAAAGTGATGTAATGGCATCGGCTGCATGTTTTATACCCCTGACAACCTGACGTCATGGAAGAAGGGACAGCAACCGACGCAGGACCCAAGACTTTTTTAATCAGGCTGACTGAGGGCTACTTGCAAGCAGATAACCCAAATGTAATGACTGCAACAGTGAAACACGAAGAACATACACCAAATGCAACATTTTCAACCGCTCTACATCCAATACGAGTGCTAACATGGGTCACAAAGGGAGCGCGGGATTGTGATTCGATACAGTTGCGTTCGGCAATGTGCATATTTGCCGCACTCCTTTCGGTCATCAGGGCTCGACCATCCGTCTGTCAGTTATACGGTGGTAAACCATTTATTTCACTGACATCTCATTACACCTCTAGATATTCCTTCCACCCCTTTCATGAATCCTGCTATACACCTTACCACACCAGTTATAAAACAAATTCTTACACCACACACACAGGAGTAAAAAAAAAATAAAAATTCAGAATATATGTGAACGTGTAGTGTTAGCCAATTAATGATTGTTTTTAATCGTACACTAAACTGTTATGCATGTTTTTAACTGTAAACTAAACTGTTATGTATTCTTAATCTGTGTGTAATTGGTGATTTTCTCCTCGGGTCTCCACTGAAAATGGGCTCCTGGGCCAGCTGAACTAACCCGGTTAACAAATGTCAATAAATAAATAAATACATTTACTTGAGTAGCATTTCCTTGTATTAGGCCTTCTAGCTTCTCTTGTCATTTTTAGGAAAACCTCTGAAAATAGGTGCCTAATGCATAACAAGGTCATATTAGTCTGACTGTGCACAGGTTCAGGTGTATTAAGAACCTCTTGGGATGGGTCTTGAGGTCCATATACTGAGGAAGAGTGAATTGCTCTTCTCTTACCATCAGAGGAGAAAACTAGTGCTGCCTCAGCCAAAATGGAAGGTGTATTAACAGCATTTCCGGCCTCCCCACCCTTGGTTTTGGACACATCCTGAGGAGAAGAGGAAAGTACAGTTTTGTACCTACCATAAATGTAGATGTTTGAGTGCTAATACAGCTGCAGTAATCACAGATGGGTTCTCTGCCATCAGGCGGGTCCTCGGTCGGCCGAATTCCAAAGCCTAGGTCCGGCGTCGGTTGTTGTCGCTTTCTCTCCTGACATCAGTGAGGCCGGAGTATATAAGACACAGCCGACGCCATGTTCTTCAGTCTTTCTTGCCCCAGATGTCAGGTACCCCCAGAAGGAAGGCAATACATAAATTATATATATATATATATATATATATATATATATATATATATATATATATATATATATACATGCAATGCAATATAATCCAAAATCAGTAGTTGCAAGCAAATAAACCATAGAAGGATAACCCAGTCAGGTTGTATGAAGAGGGGGTTAGGTCCCATGCCTTTACCAAGTGGGGAAGGAGGGAGGGAACCTGTACTGCAGCTGTATTAGCACTCGAACATCTACATTTATGGTAGGTACAAAACTGTACTATGTTCATCGTGCATACAGCTGCAGTAATCACAGATGGGTAGAGTCCCAAAGCTACGCACAGGGTGGTAGGTACTAGGTGGAACTGGGATGAGCCAGAATGCCCTGCAACACAGCAGTGGCAAAGCCTGCTCTAGTTTTGGAATATAAAGGCAGGTGGTAGTGTTTTGTGAAGGTATGTACAGAACTCCAAGTGCCTGCCTCCAAAATATCTTTGGTAGGAACTCCTCTGAGGAAGGCTGTAGAGGTAGCTGTGGCCCTGGTGGAGTGTGATCGGATGCCTGTAGGAACAGATTTCCCATGATAGGAATAACAAAACCGTATGCAGTGGCCTATCCACTTTGAAATAGTCTGCTTGGTAACTGGCTTCCCTTGAGCCCCTACAGCATAGGACACAAAAAGTTGTTCTGATTTCCTGAAGGACTTTGTTCTGTCCAAATAATAACGTAGCTGCCTATGGATGTCTAAAGAGTGTAGCAGCCTTTCCCCTTTGTTTTGAGGATTGGGGTAAAAGGTAGGTAGATGTATGGCTTGATTTAAAGCTACCCTGGATACCACTTTGGGCATAAATGACGGGTTGGTACGAAGGGAAACCCTGTCCTGATGGAAGATGAGAAAGGGCTGCACTGCCATGAGGGCCTGTAGTTCCGAAACCCTACGAGCTGAAGTGATGGCCAGAAGGAAGGCTGTTTTCCAGGACAAATATTGCAAATCTGTTGAGGCAGCTGGTTCAAAAGGAGGCAATGTTAATTTTTCTAGTATGTAATTAAGATCCCAGGCTGGTATCGGTTGTTTCCTTGGTGGTCTTATATTCTTAGCCCCTCTGAGGAACTGTCGTAAGAGTGGGTGAGAAAATAAAGGTGGATCCGTGTTGAATTCTGCAGAAATGGCTGAGGCATGGATTTTTATGGAAGAAAATGAAAGTCCACTGTTCAGTAGCTCAGCTAGATTCTGTAATACCTGAGGCAAGTTCAGTTTTCTAGGGTCCTGGCCTTTTTTCTCATTCCAAGAGCAAAACCGTTTCCATTTTGCGGAGTAAGCCTTTCTAGTAGATGGCCTTCTGGCCTCCAAAATGACATCCTGCACCTCCTTGGAGAGTAGGGTCTGTTGTGGTGTTAAGGAATTTTCCATGCAGCGAGCTTGAGTGTTTTCAGCTGACTGTGAAGAGTTTTGTAGCTGTGCTGAGTCAGCAGAAGAGGCATTAGAGGCAGGGACCAGGGAGGAGTATGTGTTAGGCTCCTCAAAAGTGGGTACCAGTGTTGCCTTGGCCAATCTGGAGCAATCAGTATCATCTTCGGTCTGTCTGCTCTTGCTTTCAAGAGCACCTTGGGCAGAAGAGGCAGAGGTGGGAATGCGTAAACTGTCCATGCTGTCCAACTGAATGAAAGGGCGTCCACTCTCCAGGCCTTTGGATGAAAGGTCCTCGAACAAAACTTTTCCAATTGATGATTCCTGTGGGAGGCAAAAAGATCTATGTCTGGCCTCCCCCACGCTTGGATTATCTCTGTAAACACCTGAGGATGCAACTTCCATTCGTGTGGATCTGTCATATTTCTGCTTAGATTGTCTGCCAGCGTGTTTTCCAATCCTGGCAAGTACTGTGCTTGAAGTTCGATTTGCCATTCCAGAGCCAAATTCCAAAGAGTCATGGCTAGTCTGCACAAGGGGTATGAATGTGTTCCTCCTTGTTTGTTTATGTACCACATTACTGTGGTGTTGTCTGTTCTTATCAGTAATTGTCCTGGATGCAGGAGGTCCTTGAAAGCTGTAATTGCATTTATTACTGCTAGCATTTCTTTTTGATTGATGTGAAGGTGCTTTTCCTTTTGGGACCATTTGCCCTGAATGCACCTGTCCGTCATGTGCGCCCCCCAGGCGTAAACTGGGGCGTCTGTTGTGATGACTTGATTTGCTTGAGGCTTGCAGAATGGGAGGCCTGTGTTTGCTTGACATGCTTGGGCCCACCATAGAAATTCCTTTTGCAAACATGGAATTATTGGTATTATTGTTTCCAAACTGTGACTGTGTTGAGACCATAGGTTTTTTAGGTACCATTGAAGTTTCCTCATATGCAGCTTTGCACATGGGATTAAAAGAATGCAAGATGCCATGAAGCCCAGAGCCTGCAGGATTTTCCTTGCAGTAAGCCTGGTACATTTTGCTAGTATTTTGAAGTACTGAGTTAGTTGCCCCTGTTTTTCTGGCGTAAGATAGGCCATCTGGGTGTTTGTGTCCAAGTCGGCACCCAGGAAAGTTATTTTCTGAGATGGTGTTAGCCTGGATTTCTCTTTGTTGATTGTGTATCCCAGAGAATGCAGTAACTGTGTTACATAAGCCAGATGTTTCAGAAGTATGTGCTTGCTGTCCGCTTGGATCAGGCAGTCGTCCAAATAAGGGTAAATTTGTATCCCTTGAAGTCTGCAGTAGGCAATCACTGATGCCAGGCACTTTGTGAATACTCTGGGCGCAGTAGATAAGCCAAAGGGCAATGCAGAGAATTGATAGTGGATTGAACCTGCAAGAAATCTGAGGTATCTTCTGCAGCTTTGTCTGATTGGGACATGCAGGTATGCCTCCTTGAGGTCCAATGTTACCAGCCAAAACTCCTTGCCCAGCATGGGAAGAAGCTGCTGTAATGTGAGCATCTTGAATTTTGGTACGAGTAAAAATGTGTTTAGGATGGATAAGTCCAAAATGGGTCTCCAGTCGGTTCCTTTCCTTGGTACCAGAAAAAGTCTTGAATAAAAACCTTGACCTTGTTCGTGAGTAGGTACCTCTTGTATAGCTCTCATGCCTATGAGCTTTGCAATTTGTATTTGTGCCTCTGCCCTTTGATTGTGTGGCAGGTTTGGCATGCCTCTCATTTTTGGAAGAGTGTGGAATTGAAATTTGTAGCCTCTGTTTATAACGTCCAGGATCCATTTGTCTGTTGTGACAATATGCCAATTTCTTGCAAATAATGCTAGCTTTCCTCCCAAAGGTGCTGCCCGCTGAGACCTGCTTGGCATGGAAATGAGGGAGTCATTGGGTTTGTTTCCTGTATTGTTGTGCACTGTCTTCGCCACCTCTTGGTGCTGGAGTTTGCCATTGTCGGCCTCTATATGATCCTTGTGATTGCCCTCTGCCCCTTGTGCGACTGTATCTACCTCTTTGGGGCTTGTCAGTGGCAGGAAAGGACCAGTTTTTGAAGGCCAATTTCTGCTAAAAGCGTGGTGGTTGGACCTGTAAAAAAGCTTTGACAGTTTGCATAGATTTGGCTTTTTCTTCCATTTTCCGTAATATCTCCTCAGCATTAGTACCAAACAGCACATCCTTTTGTAAAGGAGCATCTAGAAGTTTAGCTTTCACATGATCGGGCAAGCTTTGTTCCCTAAGCCAGGCATGTCTACGAATGACTGATCCTGTAGCAGCCGCTCTACTTGAGGCCTCTAGGGCATCATAGCCACATTGTAATGTGTGTTTACCCACTTGCTCTGCACTATGCATCATATCCTGCAACTCCTTCAAATCTGGTTGTTCAGGTTGAGACATTTTATTCCTTAATTGTGATAACAGGAACTGTTGATATTTAAGCATATGAAACTGACAATTTAAGGCCCTCATGGCTAGGGTGGCCGAGGTATATACCTTTTTTCCCCACCTTTCTAAGGATCTTGACTTTCGGCAGGAAGTGGATTCTTGGCAGTAGAGGCCTTCAATCCCTTGGGGCCTTGAGAAATGGTTTCAGGGTCAGCATTATGGCTTTTGTAGAGAAATTGGTGAGAGTTAGAAACTCTGTAGTACCTATCAGGTTTGACTGGTGCAGGAGGCAGGGAATCCGGGTTAAGGCAAGCCTCCGAAAAAACATCATCAAGTATGTCCAAAACAGGAGGTATCGCCAGAGGTCTGTGTTGAGGTAACAAAAGAAATTCCCTAAGTCTTTTCTTGGAATCGGAAAAGTCTTGGCCTTCCCAATGGAAGTGTTCCCTCAAAGTGTGCAAGGTTTCCCCAAAGGAAAAATCCTCAGGAGGAGATACAGAAGGAATGGACTGCTCTGCATCCGAATCTTCAAAAGGGGAGTAAGAGTGTTCCTCTACATCAGAATGTTCTGATAAAACTGAGCCCTGATCAGAAGAGGGAGAATCTTCCTCCACTCTGGGTCTCTTGTCTGGAGGGGATTGAGAACCCCTGATAACAGTAATTAAATCCTCAGCCATTTTAAGCATCTGTTTTTTAGGCATGGGGCCTGGAGAAGGGCCCTGTGCAACAGGCCTCTTGGGATGCCTGGCTGCTTTGGATTTAGTAAAGGCCTTAATAGAAAAAGAAGATGAGGGTCTAAAGACACCATGGGTGGAAGTGGACCTGTCCACATTAGGAGGCTCAACATTAGCAATGGCTTCGGTGGTTGTAGTCTGGGAAAGGGCCGAGGTACCTGCGGTCTCGGGTACAGAGGACACCGCCAAAGGAGTGTCGTCGGTAGTCAGGGACTGCAAAGGCGTCTCGCTGAGAACCGGACCACGTGTAGCCGGTTTTGGTGTGGTGTCGGTGGGGACCGCGGACCTGGCGTGTCGGTCCTTGTCCTTGCGTTTTTTGGACAAAACGATAGTCGGAGTCTCCGATGACATTTTATAATCAAAAGCTTTACCAAAAAAGTGTTGGGCAAACTCCGCCCGACGCTTAATAGTGCGTTTATTGAAAGTAGCGCAAAAGCGACAGCCCGAGACGTCGTGGTCTGGGCCTAAACAAGGTATGCAGAGGGAATGGAAATCCTTATGCGGTATTTGCTTCCCATAAGAAATACAATTATTAACTTTTTCTGACATCGGTCTGAGGCAAGAAAAGTTTCCCCAACGGGGTACTTAGCTTTAATGAAGACTTCGATTTACAATTTTTTCGTAATTCAGGAGCTGGCCGACCGGCACTTGCGAACTGCTTCTGCTTCGGGCACCGTGCGGCAAAAAAGACTGAAGAACATGGCGTTGGCTGTGTCTTATATACTCCGGCCTCACTGACGTCAGGAGAGAAAGCGACAACAACCGACGCCGGACCTAGACTTTGGAATTCGGCCGACCGAGGACCCGCCTGATGGCAGAGAACCCATCTGTGATTACTGCACCTGTATGCACGATGAACATCAGGAAGGTATGCAAACATGAGCAGATCTGCTTAGTCAAAGGAAAATTCACCAGCTGCCCAATCCTCGTCGTGTGACACTCTCAAAGTTTCGTCAGTTGGTTGTTGCTCAGCAAAGCAAAGACGTTTACTTTTTTTGTGCACCATGGCTGTGAGTACAGTTCACAAATTTATACTCAACTGTCATCTATTTATGGATATCTGTGGATGTTCCACTCAGCTGATCCATCAACACATTCTGTCGAGATAGGATTAGAAATCCTCAGGGTCTGCATGGGTAGCCTACATAGGGGATAAGGATGAGCTCCCTCACTCATTTATGTACCCCCATCACTGTAGTGTTGAGTGCTATCAAATGTAAGACTCCTATTTAGTAAGACTCCTGTTTCTAGACTGACTTGAAAGTCTTGAGTTTCTTGTCCCTTGAGTTTGTAGTCCCAGAAGCACATGTTGAGGTTATGTGTATGGGCTTCCTAGTCTATGTTTGAGGCATCTGTTGTAACACTTTGACTCTCAGGTGCCTGTCAGAAAGCACTCTGAATCACCTGCACTTGAAAATGCTATCCTGTGATTTCCTCACTTATACAAGAGAGACAGAATGCGTATGGTGTTCAACTGAGGCTGCTACCAAACACCTCTAAGGAGCCATTGCAATTTCCTCACTTGAGGTTTTGCTAAGGGGGCCATAGGTGTCCTAGAATTCTGTCAAACTCCCTTGCTAAGATCTGGCTCCTCTTGCTTATCTCTTGAAAGAACTGGTTCAGAAAGTCTACTCTGACTTGGGGATTGAAGGCCTTCTGCATGGAGAAGTCTAGCTGGGCACCCAAAAAGACTACTGTTATGGAGAGTGTCAAATTGGACAAGAAATACCTAGGATCCGGAAATCTAAGGTGTAAGCTAATGCTCTCTTTAGCTCCTCCAGGACCTGATGCTTTACTAGTAGGTTGTCCACAGAGAGGTAGATATGAATGCACTTGGCTTTGCAATACACTTCAGCTAGAGCCAGGCACAAGGTAAAGAATGTATAGAGAGAGACATCCTTCAGAGATAGTGTAACCATGGGGGCTTGGTGAAACAGGACAGGCTGGAGGGCATGATGTGTTCAGCATCTTCAACTTTAGCACTTTTAAAATTTATTTAATCTTGACAAAACTAGGACATGCTTCCAAGGGCTGTCCTTTCTTGGCACCAAAAACACTCTTGCATACAATCCTTGACCACTTCTCCCCTGGTACTGTCCCTTTGTTTCCTGCAGGAGCAAATCATCCAACAAATGCCTTTAGTCCTTGGGCAGTTGTGGAATCCCCATAAAATATGAGACTGACAAAAACTGCAGCCTGCAAACCAGAAGGATAGGAGATTGGCTAACCATATTCATAAAAAACAAAACAAAACAAAGTAATTAAACCTTGGTAATGTTTTCCTTTGCTTCTAACTAGTGCAGCCACTAACACAGGCAGAAATATGCTGGACATGACAGCGAGTACTTCTCAGTTCAGACAGAATTTCTGCTCTCTCTTTTCCTCTGTCTCTGTTTTGAGGAGGTGGTCAGAATGCCTCTGTGACTGATTATCAGTGTCTTTCTTTATAGATAGCTTGTAATAAAAGTTCCTTGCTGTGTATAACGGCTTTACTTTGCAATCTGTTAATGATGAATGTAACTTTTAACCAGTCAATTGATGCAATTCAAATTATGCTTACTAATTGGGATACTGCATGCTCTATAGACAATATTTCCTGTAACTAGAGATTATGCATTGAAGAAGTGCCGTAGTCCTGCAGTGTTTACTCAACCAACAAAAAATAACAAATAAACAGCATGCACAAAAATGTAAAGTCCGTGTTGCTTAGGGTTGGTGATATACAGCTGGAAAACGATTAAGATCTAAAGTGTTAACATTAGGAAAAAGGGAAAACCCTGGAATGAGTATGCTGTGTTTTCCATAAAATAGGAACCAGGGGAAGATACTTTCTGTGCAGAAAGCTCCAGCCTGTTGTGTTGATAACAGATCCCACAAAACCCGAAGATACAACTAGTCTTACTTTTGCAGAAAATGTAACAAAGCCAGTACAAGATTCATCCTGAACTAGAGAGGACATATTACTTTTTGTATGAATTTTGTGTAGAAAAATGTGAAATCCCCCCACCCTCACATACACACACCAGTGATCCTCTGGAGAAAAAATATGTAAATTTTCTGTTTACTAAAGTGCAGGCTAATCGTACATCATTGTGAGACTGTTTGTTGGATGGCAAATGATATCCTATTACCAAATAATTGTTATCCACTGAAACTGCATTACAAAAGTTGTTATTGTAAATATTGATTGCATTAAATGTTATCCTGGAGCTGTTTTCTTGGGTGTCAGCTGAAAAGGGGTACATGTGCCCAGTTGGACTTTGCTGGTAAATAAATCTCAATAAATAAAATAAATAACAAAAATGTTTCTAAAGGATCGAGTAAGGGATCATGCCAATGTGGGTCTGCATTTGGGCCTGTTTCTTCTCCTCCTCGGGATCTTCATTCAGTAAAGATAGGACAACAAAATATCACTAGCATAACATTTACTCATTTGGATTTGGCAATTCTATGACTTATCACATTGGTTACTCCTTCTGTTCAGTGCTTTCAGCACAACTTCAGTCATCCATATCTAATTACCTAGTCCTCTGTCACTAGTAGCTGCAGCCTAGCCTGCAAGCTTCATTCTATTCCTTGTCAGTGGGTCTTTGGACACGAGTACAATCATCTACATCCACTTCTCTGGATCCAAAACAGGAGCAGAACATGACTGTAGTACAGGAGCCACATAACATGGGCCACCAACAGTGGGCCTGGACAAAAAGAAGCCTCTGGGGGGAATCTAAGGTGGAAGCAACATCATAACACAGCTAATAACTGGTACTGGCACAGGGTCCTGTGCAACTGCAGGAGGAAGATGGAAGCCAATGTGTGCAGTGATGCACAAGTCCGGACTAGTGGTGGTGATGTATTCCAAGTAACTGTGAGACCAATGGCAGCCACAATGGAAATGACAGACCATGTTGCCAGTTCCTTATCTACAAAAGGGAGATCAGGAATTAACAACATGGGCAGGAGGCTCTCTAACAAGGATCTGTAAGTATCACCCATTGGAAAATAGGCAGTGAGGAAAACAGGAATAAATGCCAAAGTGGCACTTTCCACTAATCAGTACAGGAAGTAGCGATCAACAACATTCCTGAAGGCACTCCCTTTTCATAATGCTGTTTTTTTTAATAAACTGCTTTGCATTTTTAGAAACAATACAACTTAGTAAACTCATCAAAAGTGTACATGCATCATACCTTTCAAAACATATATAAAGATTCTCATCTGGTCACCTCCACTATTAAACTTTGATTTTAATCTACTTTTTTGGAGGGAGGGGGTGTTATTTCTTTCTCTAGTCCAATAATTTAGGAGTTTACGGACTAAATTCTTTGCTTAACACTAACCTCAACCACCCTGACACTTTTAGTCAGTAGTCAGCTCTCCCACATAAATATGCCTTGTTTCTATGGTGACAGTGCTAGCTAATGCACTAAGATACAAGGATGACTCCTACTTAAACAAGTAACTAAGTTTTACAGTACTAATATTAAATAGCAAAAAGGAAGATATGACACACCAGTTCTCAACAGCCCACATTATACATTACATATAAAGGTTGTGTTAAGCTCTAGAGCTAATGTATTTGCACTTCAGGTGGTTTTACACTCCTTAGACAGAGAATGAAGAGTGTTGCACATTTTCGCAGTTAGAAGAAGAGGCAGTCATCTCAATTACACTTACACCATTAATACTTTAAGGGATAAAATATCTTAAAAGTGCCTAGAGCACTTACAGACAATGGAAATCATTGTATTAAAAGCTAGCAAGGTTCACACCTGTGCTTGGGGTTTGCTCATGTAGCAAGAGTTGCCAAAGAATTACTTCTGCACCTACAATGTCCACTTTGGAAATGCACACCATGGGCTTTTGCAAATGAATGCACATAGGTGCATGATTTGCACAACTAAGTGTGTGCACACATTCATGCATTGACTGTACCTTCTAAAAGTATGGCTGAGTGTGTATGTCTGTGTTTTTGGAAAGATTTTTAACTGTATTGGCAGAACATACACAGACGTTTGTGAACCTGTACAGCTGAGCATGGAAGTCCAACATATAACTGCACAGTCCAAATGCTTATGGTTGTTTTGTACCAAGTGCAATAATTTATTTCAAAGCTTCACTTACCATTACTGAAACTATACCCAAGTTTAAATTATTTAACTGACTCATTACTATGATAACCAGTTAGGCCTAACACTGGTAATTTTGACTGACCTAGAAGCACATGAAAAGTACAACTTTTTCAGAAGGTTTGCAAGTTGGAGTGGATGGGTCAAAACCCAGGTATCCAGGTTTATACTGCACTTCAACCAAAATTAGGAAGCAATCTCACTTTATTATACACAACAGATAGTCATATTATGCCTACTTTTTTCAAGATTAGAGCTTTTAAACCAATACTGGTGATACATAAATGACAAACAATGCTGCTTAGAGTTTTCCCTGGAAATGTATTGGCATGTAAACTCCTGAACTGACTACAGATATTAAGGAATACAGAGCCATACACTACTCAAAGCATACAAAATTGCTAACACACTAACATCTAATAATATACCCTGGCTCTTCAAATAAGACAAAATTCCATCACAGATAGCTTCCACCAACATTTCTTCTCTCTAATAACTCATCATTGGATACTACTACTCCTGAATACCCTGTCACTCTTACTACAAACTAAATGTTCTGGCTGAGTATTTTCATCTGCTCACCATTCTTTAGCCTTCCTCCATCAGCCTGATATGCAACCCCCTAGACCTACCTTCCTCACTCACCAAACACGACGACAGAACTTTCAAGCTACTAAGTGACAAAGTTACAGAGAGTGACCGTGCCCCTGTCCACTCATCCAAACTGGAAAAAAAACAAGGCTTTTGGTGTGCCTTCAGAGACACATTCTTTTAGGGTTCTAACTTTTAACTCTCCTTAAGCGCTACAGTATGTATTCCTTGGAAGCGGCCAATCGAACAATATGCAGCATTCCCTGTGATGATTGAAGACCAAGGTCATGTGCTGGTGGTGTACTATAATGCTTGCTATACTTTTATACACTTAGATTCGGTTTAAGGCTGCGTTTAATGTGTATTACAGAAACTGCAAAGACAAAACAAGACAAGCCTAACTGGTAAGAGTGAAATGAGTAATCACAGTTATCAGAAAAGAACTGATGTCTGAATCTGCCTTTGGGATGTCATCACACTGCACCACCTGCATAAATTATAAAGCATCAGTTTTATTGTGATGGTTTCAGCTACACATTCCAAAGGCCACAAGGCCTGGAATGTGCCCCAGAGGCTTGGGCAGTGGTGAATAAGCAGTACCTATCCCCTTTTAAGGGTACAGTAATGCTTATCTCTGTGGCTACCCCTCCCCATAAAACTATAATGAAGTGCTCCTAGTCTAAGGATCCCCCCCCCCCAATATTCAAATACAAACTTGCTGTCCAGGGGCACTCTATCCTGTCATAGCTTAACTATCACATCTGTTTCCCATGGAAATTGCCATTCCACCTCCATCAATATCAGTGAAGCTCACTGTCTGTTACTTCTGTTCCCCGTTGCTTGTGTAGTGTTGAGAACACTTTGTCAGTCACTTGGCACTACACCATGCTTCTTGTGGCCAACCATAACAATGCTTGAATATGCTGTATTCACAGTTTATAACCATCCCCTCTGTGCATCACTAGGTAGTCATGGTGCCATATGCCTGGCATGACAAGCCTGCAGACATGCCCTACAATAGGGAGGTGGACAGGTAGTGAGGTAATACCCAGAGACATGTTAGCCCTTCGTCCCCACACCCCTACACACACCAGGGATGAATTCAAACTCTGGACTGAAGAGGCATCACCGATTTGTTGGGGCCGAAGCGGTAGGCTGCATATTGTAGCAGTAGTTTTCAGCAATTCACTGCCATAATCAGAAGCATTTACTGACAGAGCACAGAGGAATTATTATCTGCATTCCACTACACTGTACTGCTTTACAGCAAAAATCAGTGTAAATTCATTACACCAACTTGAGTGACAGCAGCAGTAGTAGTGGGTCATCATTTGTGACTCAGAGTATCCCAAAACTACTTTATACCATAAATCAGCAAGGGATTTAGCCACTTTCTGATATAAAATATGTTTTTTTTTTTTCTGAATCCCATGCAAGGTTTGTTAACATAATTATATGTGATATACAATAAGTACATAGTCAACTAAATGCATTTATTACAGATCAGACTGTAATGATATACAATTAAAATAGACAAAAGGAACTAACAACATGAAACTAAGAATATATGCAGTATACACAAGTGATAATCTTAGACAAAATATATCAGATAATGGAACAGCACAGTGCCTCTCCTGCATCCACAAAGAGGTTTAAAATGCTGACTTCAAAGAAAGTCTAGGACATGAGATCTAGGCACAGTTTGGCTTGCAATACCTGCACATTTTATGTATTTTCTTCCTTCTCTTCGTATTACTTACACTTACTTGAGTGTAACCTTTATACATTACAGTCTGCCTGTCTCTGCTGCTCAGCCTATCATACATTCCATTGTAATAACACAGACTGACATCATGTTGGAAACTACTAGAAAAAAGCACTGGACAATTAGCAACAAAGGAGAAAAAGATGCAAGACTAAGCTATCTCTTTGGCAAAACATAGAGCACCACCTTGCAATTTACACAAATCAAGTTATGTAAAACGGAATTGTACAGCTGACACTAAAAATAAGAGACTGCATCTGGACAGGATGAACTACTTACATTTTAAAGCCATCAGCTGTTTCTGAGGGACATAAAAATAGCATCGTACACAAACACAAATGCAAACTAGTTTCATTCGATAATTATGAATGTTAAGAGTCTGAATTCCATTTGAATTTGAAAAAAATAATAAGTTGAAGTGGGTTTTGAATACTGTACCAAGAGGGGGAAACAAAGCCCCTCCACATTATGTATTCAGAGGACTATGCCCCTACACCCCTTTATTTAATATAATAAACTCAAAGATCGCCACATCTTAGAGTAAGGGGAATTTCCCCTGTAGCAACCAAATTGAAAGAGTTCTTCTGATGCTAGGTAACGGCTGCAAATGCATTGTCCAACACTCTTACATTAACATGCTTACTTGAGGCCTTAGGACATGATAAAACTGTAACAGATAATAAAGCTCTAACTTTAACTGGTACTGCTACAGGTGGCAATTTACCCTTTGCTGGTAAACTGGTGAATTGCCAGAGCTCTGTATATCTGAATGGGACCATTTTAAAATTACATGTTTATAAGCTAAAGCACAGATCAGCTAACTGTGCTTACCAAGTAACTCCTTAAAGCCTAACAATCCACTGCAAGAGTAAAGACAACATTAAGGATGGCCCGGGCACTTTTCCAGCCAAAGCTAGACAGTACTGCTGACCTGATTAGGTTGTGTCAGAGCACTGTAAGATGAAAGAATGGTGAGGTCCAAGGAACACCCTCTCACCCAGAGCTGCTACTCTGAGATGGGGAAGGGAACACAGTTACTGTATTTCTGCACTGCACTGATGGCATAACAGGGGTCTCCTACCTTGGTCATTAACATACATGCACAAAATAGTGACCAGAGGATTGTAAATGGACATTTTACAAAAGAACTGCTTTGTGCCATGAAATAAACCCTTTTCTCAACCCTGCAGTGCTTATTGTTTGTATCTTTCGGCTTTTTCCCGGCCAGGGGTCACCACAGCGGAACTCCGGTCCGCTAATGATTGGTAGTGGATTTTTACGTACCGGGTTACCAGCCCAGACGCACAACCTTCAACGAAGGCATGCCCCATTCACACATGCCTCCACACAGAAGACGCTCTAGCTGAGAATCGAACGGGACAACATCTTGCTATTGAAGAAAAGGCAAAAAATGCTATTTTTAACAAAATAAAGTACTTCCCTTTTTTCTATTACTTCAGAGTGAAATGGGCGCTTCCAGCATGCACTGCTTGAATCAGTTTTTATTTAATACTTGTGTTTTGAAAGAAGGCATGACTTTCCATGAAAACAATTTTCACTGGCATGTCCTGAAACTGTACTTTTGACTGTCTTTAACTTCTGAGGCTGCACTCGTACGTGCAAGTCCATCACTGCCAGTGGTCTCTATGCTACTACATTCATGAGAAGGTACTAGAACAGAGAAAAAAAAAAGCACATGGATCAAAAGGCCTTGTGTTTCTACGTATATATAAGATTGAGATGGTTATGAAGTATCATTAAAGTACAACATTTACATGGTCCACTCACAAACACCAACAGCATCTAGTTAACTGCCTCAGATATAATTGCATGCATTATTTTCTTTGAAGTTATCTCTGAACAGCAGTTTCCGACTGCAGAGAGGGGACAGTGACTTAAGTTCACGAAGCAAGGATGGGCCAGTTCTTCCCACTTAACACTATTACCACTAGGTGTGATACAGAAGAAAGAGATACTCAGGAACATAATTTTTGGGAGTGTAATTAGTTGGTAGACTTATTCCCTGCAGACTACTTTATTAGAAATGCTGGGCGAGCAAATGGGTGTAACCAAGGAAATATTTTTTTTGAGCTATGATACAGAATTGGAATTCCCTAGACATTAAGGACTTGCTGAGTTTAACTCTGGTGGCTGCCAAAAAAGCAATTACTTGAAAATGGAAGCCAAAGTCTATACCAACCATAACAGAAGTAATAAATATAACAACAGAGACAAAAGAATTGGATGTGAGAGTTATACAAGATAGTAGGAGCAAATGACATAGAAAAAAATAAGAATTGTGGGAATAATATTTGCATAATAATGTTTTGGAGGAGGAATGAGGTTGAAGGTACGGCAGGAATTGAATGAGCCATGTAATGTTCAACTGACAATGACTAGACAGATTATAAGTTATGTATCATGTCTGCAACTGAAAATATGTCAATATGGTTTGTTTTTATTTATACAAATATATGATTGCCTGTGTCATCAGTGATAATTTAATAAAGTTGTTTCGTGTTAAAAAAAAAAAAAAAAAAAAAAAAAATACTATTCCCCACCCCCCATGCTTGGAGACTCTGCTACATACTTACATTTTAATGGTTAATTATTAAACTTCCACTTCTATACTATATAGCACCACTCAGAACTGAATGTGCTTAATGTTTAAGAACTAGAACAGCCTAAACTCTTAAGTACGTCATATACATCTTTTATTAAGTCTGATCTGTTCTTAATTACCCACCCACCATGCAGTTATACATAGCAGTATTAAAATTTATTTAAGAATGACAATGAAAGGCATACACTTCGTGCAGATATCTTTAGCCCTGCATGTTCTAGAGGGAGAATTTCATTCCATCTGGGCAGGAGAAGGCAGCAAATAGCTTAACTGATAACAGAAAAAGTGTTTCTATTTGCTTCATTCTTTTAACTAAAGTGTAACTTAAAAAAAAAAAAAACACCGAAACTGTCGTCATAAACCTTTTCATAGTATTATGGGGAAAATAAAGTATACCGCAGCCTAATTTAAGCCTTGGCTGTCAAATCACACCAAAATCTCAACAGTTTGAATTTAATACAAAATGCTTATAACAACGCCAGTTACTAGAGCACACGTGTTCCACTAATACTACAATACGTTAAATGTTTGTTGCTGTACTGAAAGTATACATATGTTTTTACACAGCTTAGGTTCATAGGTGTGTACTAGGCTAATGGCCCTGGAGCCTTTACAAGTCTAGCCCATAGGATTACCCTGGCATCGTGCCACCCGACCTTAGTTCCCAGTGCCTCTGTCGAGTAGAGTCACTGGAGTGATCCCTGGTGTGAATTTTCTATTTCTCATTCACTTATCTAGACTTCTCTTGAAGAAGGCCTGACATGTACAGGAAGTCTATTCCCCAGCATGGGCAGCCTCCGGGTTATGAACCTCTCCCTCCAGCTTGTTCTGTTGATTGCAGTAATGAGGTTGAGGTCTCTGGAGTGTATAGTGCAGAGGGATTGGGATTTCTTTAGATGTAGCATTTCTAACAGAGCTGGGTTAGACATGGCTTTGTAAGTCGAGCAGAGATCGCCTCTAAGTAGGCGATATGAGATTGAGAATAGTTGGAGTTTTTTGAGTCTGTCCATATAGGACAAGTGTTTAAGGCCTAGGATCCTCCTTGTGAGGTACTTTTGCGGCCTCTCCAGTTGTTGCAGGTATCTAGTGAAGTAGATGCCAAATGGGGCATTATACTCGATGACTGGCTTAATGAGGGAAGAATAGAGGGAGACAATGACCTCTTTTCTCCTGGATACAAAACCCTTAGTAATAAGATGAGCCACATAGAAGGACTTTCTGACCACAGTGCCAAAGTGGTGGTCAAACGCTGCAGTGTAATCATGTACAAGCAAGCCAAAGCCTATCAGTATAAGCAGATAGTCACAAACTCAGTGTAGGTGTAAACACAAAGGCAAGCTTGCATCAAAGCTAAAAAATAAGGCAAGCTTGCATCAAAGCTGAAAAATAAGGCAAGCTTGCATCAAAGCTGAAAAATAAGGCAAGCTTGCATCAAAGCTGAAAAATTATTCACCATAGAAATCAACGTGTTCCAAACTGGGGGACTGAATGGCATTCCGGAACTCAGGTCACTGGAAGAAGAATGACTGTCACCTGTAGAGGAGCAGAGTTCCTGTAATTGGTACTGTACTCCGAGAAACTGCATTGGGTCAGTACCTTCAGTAAGTCTGTCACGCAAACAGGAAAAAGAATGTGTGGTAGTTTTACTCTGGAGAAAATTAATTAATTAATTCACAGAAGTAACTGCCTTGTATTTATTCAAAGAAAGAATACAGAATACATTAAAGGGACTACCAAAGAGGCTGGATTACATCAAAATATCAGTATAATTCAACTAGGCTGAGATACATACTGATGTGTTAATGGCACAAACTAGTAAATGTAAACAGTGACATGCGGCCAATATGAGTACAAGAAAGCTATACAATATAGTGACAGTGCAATGAAAAAAGTATTTGACCCCTTCCTGATTTCTTATTTATTTGCATGTTTGTCACACTTAAATGTTTCAGATCATCAAACAAATATACATTTTAGACAAAGATAACCCAAGTAAACACAAAATGTAGTTTTTAAGTGATGATTTTATTTATTAAGGAAAAAATACTATCCAAACCTACATGGCCCTATGTGAAAAAGTAATTAGCCCCTAAACTGAATAACTGGTTGTGCCACCCTTAGCAGCAACAACTGCAGTCAAGCATTTGTGATAACTGACAATGATTCTTTCACATCGCCGTTGAGGAATTTTGGCCCACTCTTCTTTGCAGAATTGTTTTAATTTAGCCATATTTGAGGGTTTCCGAGCATGAACTGCCTTTTTAAAGTCATCCCACAGCATCTCAATTGGATTCAAGTCAGGACTTTGACTAGGCCACTCCAAAACCTTCATTTTTTTTTAACCCATTCAGAGGTGGACTTACTGGTGTGTTTTGGATCATTGTCCTGCTGCAGAACCCAAGTGCGCTTCAGCTTGAAGTCACGAACTGATGGCCGGACATTCTCCTTCAGGATTTTTTGGTAGAGAGCAGAATTCATGGTTCCATCAATCACGGCGAGTCAACTAGGTCCAGAAGCAGCAAAGCAGCCCCAGACCATTACACTACCACCACTATGTTTGACTGTTGGCATGATGTTCTTTTTCTGAAATGCTGTGTTAATTTTTACGCTAGATGTAACGGGATACACACCTCCCAAAAAGTTCAACTTTTGTTTTGTCAGCCCACAGAATATTTTCCCAAAAGTTTTGAGGATCATCAAGATTTTTTTTTGGCAAAAGTGAGATGAGCCTTTATGTTCTTTTTGGTCGGCAGTGGTTTTCGCCTTGGAGCTCTGCCATGCATGCCATTTTTGCCCAGTCTCTTTCTTATGGTTGAGTCATGAACACTGACCTTAACTGAGGCAAGTGAGGCCTGCAGTTCTCTAGATGTTTTTCTGGGTTCTTTTGTGACCTTGGATGAGTTGTCTCTGCGCTCTTGGGGTAATTTTTGTAGGCCGGCCGCTCCAGGGAAGGTTCCCCACTGCTCCATGTTTTCTCCATTTGTGGATACTGGCTCTCACCATGGTTCGCTGGAGTTCCAAAGCTTTAGAAATGGCTTTCTAACTTTTTCCAGACTGATAGATGTCAATTACTTTGTTTCTCGTCTGTTCCAGAATTTCTTTAGATTGTGGCATGATGTCTTTTTGGGATCTTTTAGCCAACATCACTTTGTCTGACAGGTTCTTGATCTCTTGATTCACCAGGTCTGGCAGTAATCGGGCCTGGAGGTGGCTAGTGAAACTGAACTCAGCTTTCCCAAAATGTGATTAACCACAGTTACTTCATGATTTAACAAGGGGGGGCAATTACTTTTTCCCACAGGACCATATAGGTTTGGATAGTTGTTTCTTCTTAGTAAATAAAATCATCACTTAAAAACTGCATTTTGTGTTTACTTGGGTTATCTTTGTCTAATATTTTAATTTGTTTGATGATCTGAAACATTTAAGTGTGACAAACATGCAAAGAAATAAGAAATCAGGAAGGGGGCAAATACTTTTCATTGCAATGGATATGGAAAACAAACACAAAACCATGAAACCTGGAGATGAATCCAGTCAATTCCCACATGACCACTACGTAGCATCTAAGTAAATTATTTCCTTGTGCTTCAAGGCTGCTCCTGCCTGACAAGCTGAAATCAGGCAGGCAGGCAGACAGACAGGTAGTCAGGCTGCTGGAATTAAAAAAAAAAAAACTTTTTCTTTTTTAATTACTTTTGTGACAATTCAGTAACCCAGTTATACAGTTACTTCTTATGTGCTAGTAACATACAGCGGACTTGCATCAACTGATGTGCTCACATGTTTTATAGATGGGTAAAAAAAATTAACATGACAACCAAACCAAATACACTTTGGCAGACAATCACCTGCTTTCTATTTACTGACCTCAGACAGTAATAATACACCTTCACACAGTTATAAATTATCATTGTAATTTAGATAATTGTTCTTGATTTGAAACATAGCAAATTCTGCTTGCACTATACTTAAAACCAAACCACCCTACTTTCACCCACTGGCAGCCTACACATAACCTTAGTGTCTCGTTTTCAGCTCATACTCATACAATGGTACGGGAACAAATATGTAAGTATTCTTTGACACCATGTAAATAACACTTTTAAAATATCTATACAGTATTCTTAACATTTAACAAAACATTGATGAAAATTTTTACTGTTTCATTTAAGAGCATCATGCAGTGGGTACTATGATGAAATCAACTGTCTAGTCTCCAATAAATATCAGAAAGCAATGAGCAAGTCTGTTTTCTACATTGTCAGATGTTATTTTAACAGAATCATTGTTACTACAATAGCTTAGCTTTCACAGCACAGTAATTTCAAAATAATACTCCTGTCCAAATATGTGAATAGTTAAACAAAAGGTAAGCAAGCAGTTTGAACATACAAAGACAGTTAAATGTGAAGAAACAATGCCATCAAATAAAGAGTGACAGAGGAACGCAGTTGTGCCTGATGCATTTTCTAAGATCCAGGCAAGGCTTAGCATTTGATATCCTGGCAAAAACTTTTCTTAAATAATACATTTTTTTTTTCAGATGGCAAAATGTACAGTTTTGTACCTACCGTAAATGTAGATGTCCCGAGTGTTCACCCTGCTGCAGTCATCACACTTGGGGTTATCCTGCCATCAGGCGGTCCCGCAGTCGGCCTGAATTCTGAAGTCTTGGTCCGGCGTCGGTTGCTGTCGCTCCTTCCCTGACGTCAGTGTGCCAGGGGTATATAAGAGGTATCCGACGCCATTTTCTTCAGTTTTTCTTGCCCCAGATGTCAGATGCCCCCAATAGGTAGGCAAAATATATATATATATATATATATATATATATATACATATACATAGCTAGATAAAAATAAAACAATACCTTTAGGCACAAGCAAATATACCACAGAGGTTGTATAGGATAGAGTGGTATAGATAAGTTCAGCTAGTTCAGAGGGGATGGAGGGAGGGTAACCTGGACTGCAGCAGGGTGTACACTCAAACATCTACATTTACGGTAGGTACAAAACTGTACTATGTTCATCGTGTTACCCTGCTGCAGTCATCACACTTGGGTTGAATCCCAAAGCTAAGGATGGGAGGTGGAGTTAAACAGGGTTAGAAGAAGCTAGTAGGCCCTGCAAAAAGTACAGTTTTGTACCTACCATAAATGTAGATGTTCGAGGATCCACATTGCTGCAGTCCTAACTATTGGGTAGTCCGCTGTCCAGTCGGCCCGAATACCAAAGTATATGGCTGACGTCGGTCAGGGCGCATTAGACTGACGTCAGTACGTCAGGGTACTAATGCGCATGACCGACGTCATATCCTCAGTCTTTTCTTGCCCCAGATGTCAGAAGACCCTGAAAAGATAAGGCCAAAACCAAAAACACCAAACATACCTGCACCAAAAATATATACAATATATACAAAGGTACCAGAATAAAATCTCACCTACAGAACCACCCCTAAACACAGAGGGGCAGGAGGGAGGGTAAATTGGACTGCAGCAATGTGGATCCTCGAACATCTACATTTATGGTAGGTACAAAACTGTACTATGTTCTTCATTCCACATTGCTGCAGTCCTAACTATTGGGTAGAATCCCAAAGCAGAGGTAAGGGAGGCTGGCAAATCATAAGGAAGCAGGAGCTGATAACATGCCTTGCAAAATAGCCGTGGCAAAACCAGCCCTAGACTTAGAGTAGAGAGGAAGGTGGTAATGCTTAGAGAAAGTATGCACTGAACTCCACGTAGCTGCCTCCAAAATATCCTTAGTTGCCACCCCCCTTAGAAATGCCGTCAAGTGGCAGTAGCCCTAGTGGAATGAGGCCTAATCCCAGCTGGAATCTCCTTGCCATGATGGGAATAACAAAATGCAATGCAAAACCCAATCCACCTAGAAATAGTTTGTTTTGACACAGGCTTGCCCTGCGAACTCAAAGCAAAAGAAACAAACAACTGCTGAGACTGCCTAAAATCCTTAGTCCTGCTTAAATAATAACGCAATTGCCTGTGTACATCTAAAGTGTGCAAAATCTTTTCCCCTTTATTTTGGGGATCTGCATAAAAAGTAGGCAAATGAATAGTTTGGTTTAAAGCCACACTAGAAACCACCTTAGGCATAAAGGAAGGATTAGTACGTAATGATACCCTATCCTTATGAAAAATCAAAAAAGGCTCAACCGCCATAAGGGCCTGCAACTCAGAAACCCTTCTAGCAGAAGTAATGGCCAACAAAAAAGCAGTCTTCCATGACAAGTACTTCAGTTCAGCAGTAGCAAGAGGCTCAAAAGGTTGTAGAGTAAGTTTCTCCAACACAAAATTGAGGTCCCAAGCAGGAGTAGGAGCTCTACGTGGGGTCTTATATTCTTTGCCCCTAAGAAATTGCTTGAACAAAGGATGTGAAAACAATGGTGGGTCACAATCATAGTGAGCTGAAATTGCTGCAGCATGAATCTTAATAGAAGAGAAAGACAAACCTTTGTCCAATAACTCAGTAAGATATTGAAGAGCCACACTCAAATTAGGCTCAGAAATCTCCAAATTTTTGCTGCAGTCCAAAACAAAAATCTCTTCCATTTTTCTCGTACACTTTCCTTGTACTAGGTCTTCTGGCTTCCATAATCACATTTAAAACTTGTTGAGGAAGCTGAGACCTGCTGTCCTTCAAAACAGAATATGCCAGGCTGCTAGATGAAGAGAGTGAAGCTTGACATTGAGCAGACGACCGTCCCTCTGAGACAACAGGTGTGGAATCAAGGGTAAAGGCCATGGAGGCTTCCTTACCAGACTCCTCAGTAATGGGTACCAGTGCTGCCGAGGCCAATCTGGAGCTATTAAAATCATCCTTGGCTTGTCTTGTCTGACCTTTAGAAGCACCTTTGGGAGAAGAGGCAGAGGTGGAAAAGCATACACATGAAGATTTTTCCAACTGAAAGAAAGAGCATCCACTTTCCAAGCTGTGTGATGAAATCCCTTCGTGCAAAACTTTGGCAGCTGGTGGTTTAGTGGAGAAGCGAACAGATCTATGTCTGGAGTTCCCCATGACACTGTCAATGTTTGAAATACATGAAGATCCAGTTTCCACTCGTGGGGATCCATGATTTGTCTGCTTAACACATCTGCTAAGGAGTTCTGTGCTCCGGCAGAAACCTTGCCTGAAGAGTTAGTTGCAAACTGAGCGCAGTCTCCCATAAAATCATTGCTTGTCTGCACAATGGGTAAGAATGTGTTCCCCCTTGTTTGTTGATGTACCACATGACAGTTGTGTTGTCTGTTAGAATCAACACCTGCCCTGGAAGAAGTAACTCCTTGAAAGCCATTAATGCAAACTGGACTGCTAACATCTCTTTCATGTTGATATGTAGATGCTGTAGTCTGGCAGGCCACTTGTCTTGTATCCACTTTCCATTTAGATGAGCTCCCCAAGCAATATCTGAGGCGTCTGTCGTTAGAATCTGACTTGCCTCTGGCCGGGTCACAGAGAGTCCCTTGTTTAGGTGACATTCCTGAGCCCACCACAAAAATTCCTTTTGAATGCAAGGTATTATTTGAATGACAGTGTCCAAATCCTGGCAGTGCTGTGTCCACAGATTTTGAGATACCATTGTAGCTTCCTCATATGCAGTTTGGCATTGGGAAGCACCAGAATACAAGATGCCATGAACCCTAAGGCTTGAAGGACTGTCCTTGCAGTCAGCCCGGACTGAAGAGATAGGTGATGGAAGTAACTGGAAAGATTCTTTTGTTTGTCCGGGGTTAAAAAGGCCATCTGGGCTGCTGTATTCAGTCTCACACCCAGAAAGCACATGTCTTGAGAGGGTACTAGACTGGACTTTATTTCGTTCACAGAATACCCTAGGCATCTTAGCACTGCTATGACATATTCCAAATGCTGTAGAAGGTCTTCCTTTTCTTGAGCCAGAATCAGGCAGTCGTCCAAGTAAGGATAGATTTGAATTCCTTTTAGCCTGAAGTAAGCTATCACTGGAGCCAGAACCTTTGTGAATACTCTGGGCGCAGTAGATAAGCCAAAGGGCAATGCAGAGAACTGATAATGAGAATTTCCAGCTCGAAAACGCAGATACTTCCTGCAACTTAGTCTTATTGGCACATGAAGGTAAGCTTCCTTTAGATCTAAAGTTACCATCCAGTGATCTTTGCCCAGCAGAGGTAAAAGTTGTTGTAACGTCAACATTTTGAACTTGGGAATGTCCAGATAAGTGTTGAGGATAGATAAATCCAAAATTGGTCTCCACGTGTTCCCCTTTTTCGGTACTAGGAACAGGCGAGAATAAAATCCTAGGCCCCTTTCTGGCCCAGGAATTGGCTGAATGGCCCCTATTTGGAGCAACAGAGAAATTTGCTTGTGAGCCTCTTTTCTTTGTAGAGGAGGAATGTCTGGCATGCCTTTGAAAGGAGGCAAGGTATGGAAATAAAACCTGTAACCGTGGTGAATGATATCCAGAACCCATTTGTCTTGGGTAATTAAATCCCAATTTTCTTTGAAAAGAGACAGCCTTCCTCCCAAAGGTGCTGCCAGGCGAGAATGTACTGGCAGCTGAAAAGGCAGGTCATTGGGTCTGCTTACGAAAGGACTGACCCCTGCCCTCACCAGAAGTCTGAGCAGGGGAACTCCTGTCCTAGGCCTAAAAGAACCTTGAGCTCTGCCCCTACCACGTCTAGACCTACCCCTAGACTGGGAATCATAAGCAGGATAAGTCCATCCCTTAGTAGGCCAATTTCTACTAAACTTGGAGGCTGCACCTGCAAAAAATCCTTAACAGTTTGCATAGACTTAGCCTTGTCCTCCATTTTCTTTAAAACTGCTTCCACAGGCGAACCAAACAACACATCAGACTGCAAAGGAGCATCCAAAATCCTTGTTTTAACATGCTCAGCTAAATTCTGATCTCTCAACCAGGCATGCCTACGAAGAACAGAACCAGTGGCAGCCACCCTCGAGGAGGCCTGCACAGCATCAAAACCACACTGCAAGGAATGTTTACCCACCTGTTCAGACACATGAACTAAATCCTGCAACTCTTTACACTCAATACCTTCTGCCAGAGCATCCACCTTAGATTTCAATTGTGAAAGGAGGTAATTCTGATATTTTAACATGTGAAACTGACAATTCAATGCCCTCATGGCTAAAGTGGAAGAAGTATACACTTTCTTTCCCCATCTATCCAAAGCCCTTGCCTCTTTATCAGGAGGAACAGGATTTTTAACAACAGAGGCCTTCACCCCTTTAGGCCCCTGAGAGACAGTTTCGGGTCTGCCCTAGGACTCTTAAAAGATACTTATGAGCCTCAGGCACCCTATAGTACCTATCCGGTTTAACTGGGGCAGGAGGCAAAGAATCAGGATTCAGGGAAGCCTCTGCAAAACATCTTCCACCACATTCAGAACAGGAGGTATAGCTAAAGGCCTATGCTGGGGTAAAACAAGAATTCCCTAAGCCTCTTCCTGGAATCAGAGAGATCTTGACCTTCCCATTTAAAATGCTCCCTCACGGAATGCAGTGTCTCTGAAAATGAAAATCCTCAGGAGGAGAAGCTGAAGGAGTAGAATCATCCACATCAGAATCAGAATAAGGAGGATACTCCTGCAAGTCTTCAGTCAAGACTCAGAAGCCTCCGAACAGTGCTCAAAACTCTCAAACTCAGGTTCCACCCTAGGCCTCTTATCAGGAGGGGGCATAGAACCTCTAATCATAGTAATCAAATCCTCTGCCATTTTAAGCATATGTTTCTTAGGTAAAGACCCTGAAGCACTAGGAGAAACCCCCACTGAAGCTAAACTAGGCCTGCCTCTCAAAGAAGCCTTGGAAACAGAGGGGGAGGCCCTAACCACCTTAGGAAGAGAGGGAAGAACAGCCACCTGAGAAGCCCCTTCAGCCTGGTCTACTTCCTGAGAGGATACATCCTGTAACAATAAAGTCTCTCCCTGAGACTCCAAAGAAACACCTGGCAGAATCTCCGGCTCCACTGAGCCTTCTAAAGAACCGGCGTCAGGGACTGTCGGTTCTTCCACTCTAGGCTTTGCTGCTTTATCCTTGCGCTTTTTGCCCGAAGCGGCCGGAGCATCCGACGGCATTTTATAATTACAACGCTTCCCAAAAACTAACCTGGCACAGTCTAACCTTCTCTTAATAGTGCGTTTGTTAAATCTAGCACAAGAGTGGCATCCAACAACGTCGTGCTCAGGCCCTAAACAAGGTATACACAAAGTATGGTAATCCCTATGAGGTATCTGTTTCCCACAAGAAATACAGTTATTCACTTTTTCTGACATCCGGTTAAATACTGAGGCAAGAAAAAACCAAAATATTCCCCAACCGGGTACTTAGCCAACTTTGATTCGGTCTGAAACTCTGACTTCAGAAACTTTCAGAATGCCAACCTGCACTCGCAAAATTGCTTCTGCATCGGACCATGCGGCAAAAAAGACTGAGGATATGACGTCGGTCATGCGCATTAGTACACTGACGTACTGACGTCAGTCTAATGCGCCCTGACCGACGTCAGCCATATACTTTGGTATTCGGGCCGACTGGACAGCGGACTACCCAATAGTTAGGACTGCAGCAATGTGGAATGAAGAACATCTGCAGTGGCAAAACCAGCTCTAGTCTTAGAATACAGAGGTAAGTGATAGTGTTTGGTGAAGGTGTGCACTGAACTCCAAGTTGCAGCTTCCAGAATATTCTTGGTTGGCACTCCCCTGAGAAAGGCTGTTGATGTAGCTGTAGCCCTGGTGGAGTGGGTCCTAATGTTAGCAGGTACCGGTTTCCCATGATGCATGTAGCAGAAACGTATGCAATGTCCTATCCATTTAGAAATAGTCTGTTTTGAGATAGCTTTTCCTTGTGATCCTGTAGCATAGGCTACAAAGAGCTGGTCAGTTTTCTGAAAGCCTTAGTTTTATCCAAGTAGTAACATAATTGCCTGTGAATGTCCAAAGAGTGCAGGAGTCTTTCTCCTTTGTTCTGGGGATTTGGGAAAAAGGTGGGCAAATGAATGGTTTGGTTTAGGGCCACACTGGACACCACCTTTGGCATAAAGGAAGGGTTAGTTCGTAGAGAGACTCTGTCTTGATGAAAAATGGGGAAAGGCTCCACTGCCATTAGTGCCTGTAGCTCTGAGACTCTTCTAGCTGAAGTTATTGCTAGCAGCAGGGCAGTTTTCCATGAAAGAAATTTTAAATCAGCTGAAAAAGCTGGTTCAAAGGGCGGCAGTGTAAGCTTTTCCAGAACAAAGTTGAGATCCCAAGTAGGTGTTGGTGCTCTCCTTGGCAGTCTTATGTTCTTATCCCCTGTGAGGTACTGTCTTAGGAGTGGATGTGAGAATGAAGGAGGACCGTGTTGTAATGAGCTGAAATTGCTGAGGCGTTGATCTTAATAGATGAAAAGGAAAGTCCTTTGTGCAACATCTCAGTTAAATATTGTAGAATCTGAGGAATGGTTGGATCAAGGGGATTTTGGCCTTTAGCCTGGTTCCAGGTGCAAAATCTTTTCCATTTGTCTGAATAGGTTTTCCTGGTGCTGGGCCTCCTGGCCTCCAGAATGACATCCATAACAGCTTTGGATAGAGGTGTTGGCTGGTTGTTTAGGTAATTTTCCATGCAGCCAGGTTTAAAGTCTTGAGCTGACTGTGTAGAATCGGATTGTCTCGCTGGGTGAGCAGGTGAGGAATTTGTGGTAAAATCCATGGTGGGCCATGGGCCATGTTCCTTAAAATTGGATATCAATGCTGGCGTGGCCAGTCTGGTGCAATGAGCATCATTTGTGGCCTCTCCAATCTGACTTTCAGCAGTACCTTTGCTAGAAGAGGTAGTGGAGGAAAGGCATACACTGTTAATGTTTTCCAACTGAATGAGAGGGCGTCCACTTTCCAAGCTTGTGGATGGAATGTCCTTGTGCAAAATTTTTGAAGTTGGTAGTTTTGGGGGCTTGCAAACAGATCTATGTCTGGGTGTCCCCATTTTTGAGCTATCATTGCAAATACTTGTGGATCTAGTTTCCACTTGTGTGGATCCATGATGTTTCTGCTTAGGTCATCTGCCAATGTGTTTTTCTGTCCTGGCAGGAATTGTGCTTGTAATTGAACCTGGTAAGACAGTGCAGTGTTCCACAAGGTCATTGCTTGCCTGCATAGAGGGGTAGGAATGTGTGCCCCCTTGCTTGTTTATGTACCACATTACTGTGGTATTGTCCGCCTTTATTATTAGTTGTCCTGGGTGTAAGGGGTCCTTGAAAACTGTTAGGGCATTCTGTACTGCTAGCATTTCTTTTTGATTGATATGCAGATGCCTCTGATCTGTAGTCCATTTGCCCTGAATGCACTGTCCTGCCATGTTTGCTCCCCAGGCATAGTCCGATGCATCTGTTGCTATAGCTTGTCTGGCTGTGGGTAAGGTGAAAGGCTGACCCTTGTTGAGGTGACATGCCTGTGCCCACCATAGAAACTCCTGTTGAAGGCAGGGAATGAGTGGTATCATTGTTTCCAAGCTGTGGCTGTGCTGAGTCCATACGCTTTTCAGGTACCATTGTAATTTCCTCATATGCAGTTTTGCAAATGGTATTTAGTAGTATGCAAGATGCAATGAATCCCAAGGCCTGCAGAATTTTTCTTGCAGGGAGTTGGGTCTTTGTTGCCATTATTTTGAAATATTGAGTCAGCTGTTGTTGCTTGGCTGGCATGAGATAAGCCATCTGGGCCGTTGTATTCAAGCTGGCACCCAGGAATATTATGTTTTGTGAGGGCACTAGTTTTGATTTCTTTTCGTTTACTGTGTACCCTAGTCAACTTAGAAGGTGTTTGACAAATGCCAGATGCTTTAAAAGAATGTCCTTGCTTTCTGCTTGAATAAGGCAGTCGTCCACGTATGGGTATATTTGAATTCCTCTTTGTCTGCAGTATGCAATTACTGGTGCCAGGCATTTTGTGAAGACCCTGGGCACAGTAGATAAGCCAAAGGGCAGTGCAGAGAATTGATAATGCGTTGAACCTGCAATGAAGCGGAGGTATCTTCTGCAATTTTGTCTGATAGGGACATGCAGGTATGCCTCCTTGAGGTCCAACGTTACTAGCCAAGCATTCTTGCCCAGCATGGGAAGAAACTGCTGTAGTGTTAGCCTCTTGAATTTTGGTACTTGCAGATAGGCATTCAGAATTGAAAGATCCAGAATGGGTCTCCCATGCTTTGTCCTTTCTTGGGACTAGAAAGAGTCTTGAGTAAAATCCTTGTCCTTGCTCCTGTGTAGGTACCTGTTGAATGGCTCTCATGTCCATGAGAGCTGTAATTTGTTTTTGTGCCTCTGCCCATTGATTTGGTGGCAGGTTTGGCATTCCTTTTATCCTTGGTAAGGTATGAAAGTGGAATCTGTATCCTTGAGAGACAATGTTTAGGACCCATTTGTCTTTTGTGATGATGTGCCAGCTGTCTGCAAAAAATGCTAATTTTCCTCCCAAGGGAGCTGCCAGGAGAGATTTGCTTGGTAGTTTGAGGATTGAGTCATTGTGTTTGTCTTCTGCTAGCTTGGGGCCTGTCTTCTCCTTTCTGGGTAGCAGAACCCCATTGGCGAGGTTTATAAGGGCCCTGTGACTGACCTCTGCCCCTTGGGCGTCTGTATTTACCCCTCTGTGATCTGTCAGAAGCTGGAAAGGACCAGTTTTTTGTTGGCCAATTTCTGCTGAAACGAGGGGGTTGTACCTGCAAAAAATCCTTGACCATCTGCATAGACTTTGCCTTATCCTCCATTTTCTTTAAAACCTCTTCTGCTATGACACCAAATAATACATCCTGCTGTAAAGGTGCATCCAATAATTTTGCTTTAACATGATCAGGAAGGGTTTGTTCTTTTAACCAATGTCTACGTATGACAGAGCCAGTAACAGCTGCTCTACAGGAAGCTTCCAAGGAATCAAATCCGCATTGTAAAGTATGTTTGCCCACCTGTTCAGCTGCATGCAAAGTACAGTTTTGTACCTATCATAAATGTAGATATTCGAGTGCTAATACAGCTGCAGTCATAACAGATGGGTTTTCCTGCCGTCAGGCGGGTCCTCGGTCGGCCGAATTCCAAAGTCTAGGTCCGGCGTCGGATGTCGTTACTTCTTCCCTGACGTCAGTGCGACAGGGGTATAAAAGAACCAGCCGACGCCATTTTCTTCAGTTTTTCTTGCCCCATATGTCAGGTGCCCCCAGAAGGAAGGCAATACATAAATTTATGTAATAATGCAATGCAATATGATCAAAAAACAGTAGTTGCAAGCAAATACACCATAAAAGAATACCCCAGTCAGGTTGTATGAGGAGGTGTTAGCCATTAGGCCTGTCCCAAGAGGGGAAGGAGGGAGGGAAACCTGGACTGCAGCTGTATTAGCACTCGAACATCTACATGTACTGTACTATGTTCATTGTGCATACAGCTGCAGTCATAACAGATGGGTAGAATCCCAAAGCTAAAAAAGGGGTGGCAGGCACTAGGTGGAACTAGGAGGAGCCAGGATGCCCTGCAAGACTGCAGTGGCAAAGCCTGCTCTAGATTTGGAGTATAATGGCAGTGATAGTGCTTGGAGAAAGTATGGACAGAACTCCAAGTGGCTGCTTCCAAAATATCTTTGGTAGGAACCCCCCTGAGGAAAGCTGCAGAGGTAGCTGTGGCCCTTGTGGAGTGAGATCTGATGCCTGCAGGTACAGTTTTACCATGAAAAGAGTGACAAAAGCGTATGCAGTGGGCTATCCATTTTGAGATTGTCTGTTTGGAAATAGGCTTCCCTTGAGCTCCTGTAGCATAGGACACAAAGAGTTGCTCTGATTTTCTGAAAGGCTTTGTTCTGTCCAAATAATAACGTAACTGTCTGTGAATGTCCAAGGAATGTAGTAGTCTCTCCCCTTTGTTTTGAGGATTAGGGTAAAAGGTAGGTAAGTGGATAGCCTGATTCAAGGCTACCCTGGATACTACCTTTGGCATAAAGGAAGGATTGGTTCGTAAGGAAACTCTGTCCTGATGGAAAATGATGAAAGGCTGCACAGCCATGAGGGCTTGTAGTTCCAAAACCCTGCGAGCTGAGGTGATAGCCATAAGGAAGGCTGTTTTCCAGGACAAATATTGCAGTTCTGTTGAAGCAGCTGGCTCAAAAGGAGGCAAGATCAGTTTTTCTAGAATGAAATTGAGGTCCCAAGCAGGTACTGGTTGTTTCCTTGGGGGTTTTATATTCTTTGCCCCTCTGAGGAACTGTCTTAAGAGGGGGTGAGAGAATAAAGGAGGGTCAGTGTTGTATTCTGCAGAAATGGCAGAGGCATGGATTTTGATGAAGGAGAAAGAAAGTCCACTGCTTAGCATCTCACCTAGGTACTGTAATATTTGAGGTAAATTCAGTATTCCAGGATTCTGACCCTTTTTCTGATTCCAGGCACAAAACCGTTTCCATTTTGCGGAGTAGGCTTTTCTAGTAGAAGGCCTTCTGGCCTCCAAAATGACATCCTGCACCTCCTTGGAGAGTAGGGTCTGTTGTGAATTTAAGGAATCTTCCATGCGGCTAGATTGAGTGTTTTCAGCTGACTGTGAAGAGTTTTGAAGTTGTGCTGAGTCAGTAGAAGAGGCATTAGAGGCAGGATCCATGGTGGGGAATGCGTCAGGCTCCTCAGGAGTGGGTACCAGTGTTGTCTTGGCCAGTCTGGAGCAATGAGAATCATCTTTGGTCTGTCTGCTCTGGTTTTTAATAGAACTTTGGGCAGCACAGGAAGAGGTGGAAAGGCATAAACTGTCATTGTTGTCTAACTGAAAGAGAGTGCGTCCACTTTCCAGGCCTGTGGATGAAAGGTCCTTGAGCAGAATTTTGTCAATTGGTAATTTCTGTGGGTGGCAAAGAGATCTATGTCCGGCCTTCCCCATGCTTGAATTATCTTTGTAAAAACTTGAGGATGCAACTTCCATTCGTGTGGATCTGTCATATTTCTGCTTAGGTTGTCTGCCAGCGTGTTTTCCTTGCCTGGCAGGTACTGTGCTTGAAGTTCGATTTGTAACTCCAGAGCCATGTTCCAAAGAGACATGGCTAGCCTGCATAGGGGATATGAATGGGTTCCTCCCTGTTTGTTTATGTACCACATCACTGTGGTGTTGTCTGTCCTTATCAATAGCTGGCCTGGATGCAGTAGGTCTTTGAAAGCCATAATAGCATTTATTACTGCTAGCATTTCCTTTTGATTGATATGTAGGTGCTTTTCTTTTTGGGACCATTTGCCCTGAATGCACCGATCTGTCATGTGCGCCCCCCAGGCATAGTCCGAGGCGTCTGTTGTGATGACTTGATTTGCTTGAGGCTTACAGAATGGGAGACCTGTGTTTCTTTGGCATGCTTAAGCCCACCACAGAAATTCCTTTCGAAGACATGGAATCAGTGGTATAATTGTTTCCAAACTGTGGCTGTGTTGAGACCATAGGTTTTTTAGGTACCATTGAAGTTTCCTCATATGCAGCTTTGCACATGGGATTAGCAAGATGCAAGATGCCATGAATCCCAGAGCTTGCAGGATTTTCCTTGCAGTTAGCCTGGTGAAGGTTGCCAGTTTTTTGAAGTATTGAGTTAGTTGCCCTTGTTTCTCTGGCGTGAGGTAGGCCATCTGGGTATCTGTATTCAAGCTGGCACCCAGGAAAATTATTGTTTGAGAGGGTATTTGCCTTGATTTCTTTTTGTTGACTGTGTATCCAGAGAATTCAACAACATTATTACAAACGCCAGATGTTTCAGAAGTATGTGCTTGCTGTCCTCTTGGATCAGGCAGTCATCCAAATATGGGTATATTTGTATCCCTTGAAGTCTGCAGTAGGCAATTACTGATGCCAGGCATTTTGTGAACACTCTGGGCGCAGTAGATAAGCCAAAGGGCAATGCAGAGAATTGATAATGGGTTGAACCTGCAAGAAATCTGAGGTATCTTCTGCAATCTTGTCTGATTGGGACATGCAGGTATGCCTCCTTGAGGTCCAATGTTACCAGCCAAGACTCCTTGCCCAGCATGGGAAGAAGCTGCTGTAATGTGAGCATCTTGAATTTTGGCACGAGTAAAATGTGTTTAGGATGGATAGGTCCAAAATAGGTCTCCAATCTTTGCCCTTCCTTGGTACCAGGAATAGTCTGGAATAAAAACCTTGACCCTGTTCTTGTGCAGGTACCTCTTGAATAGCTTTCATGTCCATGAGATCTGAAATTTGTTTTGTGCCTCTGCCCTTTGATTGTGTGGCAGGTTTGGCATGCCTCTCATTTTTGGAAGGGTGTGAAAGTGGAATCTGTAGCCTCTGTCTATAATGTCCAGGATCCATTTGTCTTTTGTGACAATATGCCAATTTTTCGAAAATAATGCCAGTTTTCCGCCTAAAGGTGCTGCCATTTGAGCCTTGCTTGGCATGCAAAGGGGAAAGTCATTGGTTCTGCTTTCTGAATGGCTGTGAACTATCCTCACCACCTCTTTGTGTAGGTGCTTGCCATTGTCTGCCTCTAAATGATCCTTGAGATTGCCCTCTACCCCTAGGGCGCCTGTATCTACTTCTTTGGGGTCTGTCCATGGCTGGAAAGGACCAATTTTTTGAAGGCCAATTTCTACTGAAACGTGGAGGTTGTACCTGTAGGAAATCTTTCACTGTTTACATTGATTTTGCCTTTTCCTCCATTTTCTTTAGTACCTCCTCAGCTTTAACACCAAACAATACATCTTTTTGAAGAGGTGCATCTAGTAATTTAGCTTTGACATGATCTGGTAAGGTTTGCTCTTTGAGCCAAGCATGTCTACGTATGACTGATCCTGTAACAGCAGCTCTACATGAGGCCTCTAAAGCATCAAAACCACATTGCAAGGTATGTTTACCCACTTGCTCTGCACTATGTAACAAATCCTGCAACTCCTTCAAGTCTGGTTGTTCAGGTTGTGACATTTTGCTTTTCAACTGTGATAACAGAAACTGTTGGTACTTTAACATATGGAACTGACAGTTTAATGCCCTCATGGCTAAGGTGGCCGAGGTGTATACCTTTTCCCCCCACCTATCTAAAGCTCTGGAATCTCTCTCTGAAGGTAATGGATTTTTAGCAGTGGAGACCTTAATTCCCTTGGGACCCTGTGAAATAGTTTCTGGGTCAGCCGCATGGCTTTTGTATAGGAATTGGTGTGAATCAGGAACCCAGTAATACCTGTCCGGCTTGACTGGAGCTGGAGGTAAAGAATCTGGGTTAAGGCTGGCCTCCGAATACACATCATCTAGTATGTCTAAGACAGGAGGTATAGCCAGAGGCCTGTGCTGAGGGAGCAAGAGGAAATCCCTAAGCCTTTTCTTGGAGTCTGAGTACTCTTGGCCTTCCCAGTGGAAGTGTTCCCTCAAGGTATGTAAGGTTACCCCAAAAGAGTAATCCTCAGGGGGGGGAGACAGAGGGAATGGACTCCTCTGCATCAGAATCTTCAAAAGGGGAGTATGAATGTTCCTGGTCTTCAGAATGTTCTGAAGTAATGGAGGCCTGGTCTGAGGAAGGGTATTCTTCCTCCACTCTGGGCCTTTTGTCCGAGGGGGGTTGAGAACCCCTGATAAGAGTAATCAAATCCTCAGCCATTTTGAGCATTTGCTTTTTAGGCATGGGGCCTTGAGAGGGGCCCTGTGGAGCTCGTCTTTTAGTATGCATGGCTGCTTTAGACTTAGTGAAAGCCTTGATGGAAAAAGAAGAAGAAGGCCTGAAGAAATCCTTGAGAGGTGGCAGGCCTGTCTAAACTCTGAGTTTTCCCGCCAAGAGTGGCTTCGGTATCTGTAGTCGGGGTGTGGGCCGAAGAGCCTGCGACCTCGGGCACAGAAGACACCGCCAAAGAAGTGTCATTGGTAGTCAGGGGCTGCGTAGGCACCTTGCTGAGAACCGGAGCACCTGTAGTTGGCTTTAGCGTGGTGTTGGTAGAAGTCGCGGACCTCGTGTGTCGGTCCTTATTTTTGCGTCTTTTACTCAAAACTGGAGAAGGAGTATCCGACGACATAATGTAATTAAACTTTTTGCCAAAATAGTGTTGGGTGAACTCCGTCCGACGCTTAATAGTGCGTCTGTTGAATGTAGCACAAAAACGACAGGCCGAGACGTCGTGGTCTGGGCCTAAGCAAGGAATGCAAAGGGAATGAAAATCCTTATGCGGTATTTGCTTCCCACATGAAATGCAATTATTAACTTTGTCTGACATCGGTCTGAGGCAAGAAAAGTTTCCCCAACGGGGTACTTAGCTTTCAAGAAGACTTCGGTTGAAAAATATTCGTAATCTCAGGAGCTGGCCGACCGGCACTTGCGAACTGCTTCTGCTTTGGGCACCGCGCAGCAAGAAAGACTGATGAAAATGGCGTCGGCTGATTCTTTTATACCCCTGTCGCACTGACGTCAGGGAAGAAGCGACGACCTCCGACGCCAGACCTAGACTTCAGAATTCGGCCGACCGAGGACCCGCCTGACGGCAGGAAAACCCATCTGTTATGACTGCAGCTGTATGCACGATGAACATCAGATCCTGCATTTCCTTGAATTCAGACTGTTCAGTATGTGTGCTCATTTTTTGTTTTAATTGAGACATTAGGAATTGCTGATATTTCAGCATGTGAAACTGACAACTTAATGCTGTCATAGCCAGAGTTGCTGAGGTGTATATTTTCTTTCCCCATCTATCTAGGGCTTTGGAATCCCTTTCAGAGGGCACAGGATTTTTAGCCATAGAAGCTTTAACTCCCTTAGGACCCTGGGAAATTGTTTTTGGGTCAGCCACAGGGCTTTTACAAAGGAATTTGTGTGAGTCAGCTACTCTGTAGTATCTGTCTGGTTTGGCTGGAGCAGGAGGTAGAGAGTCTGGACTTAAACTAGACTCCAAGTAAACATCATCCACAATATCTAAAACTGGAGGGATAGCAAGAGGTCTGTGCTGGGGTAGTAAAAGGAACTCTCAGAGCCTTTTCTTAGAATCAGAGTAGTCCTGGCCTTCCCAGTGGAAATGTTCCCTCATGGTATGTAAAGTTTCCCCAAAGGAGTAGTCTTCAGGGGGAGATGCTGAGGGAATAGAGTCTTCAGCATCAGAGTCTTCATAAGGTGGAAAAGTGTAATCCTGTTCCTCAGAAGAATCTGAGGAAATTGAAACCTGGTCATAGGAAGCATAGTCCTCCTCTTGTCTTGGTCTTTTATCAGGAGAGGGATGGGAACCCCTGATTAGGGTAATCAAATCTTCAGCCATCTTAAGCATCTGTTTCTTAGGCATGGGGCCTTGAACTGTAGACTGATGTACAGTCTTCTTAGGTTTTAAAGGAGTTTTAAGCTTAGTATAAGATTTAATGGTGAGTGTAGTCGGTCTGAAGACACCTTCTGCAACCGAAGGTGTTTCCACTGCACTGGGGTCTACTTCTGCTCTGGTGTTGGAAGATGGCTGCGTCAGCCTAGTAGACTCCGCTTGAGAATCCACAGCTGTCTGGGGTTCCAGCTCTGCGGTCGTCAGGGGCTGTGTAGGCACCTCACTGAAAACCGGAGAACCGGCGACAGGCCCAGCAGAGGCCTCGGAGTCTGGCTTGTTCCTAGGCTGCCTGTCCTTATCCTTGTGTTTTTTATGTATGCCGGTCGTCGGCTGCTCCGATGGCATGATATAATTAAATTTCCTACCAAAGTAATGTCGTGCGAAGTCAAAACGGCGTTTGATCGTTCGTTTATTAAACCTAGCACAAAACCGACAACCTGTGACGTCGTGGTCTGGGCCTAGGCAAGGAATACAATAGGAATGGAAGTCCTTATGAGGTATTTGCTTCCCACAAGAAATGCAATTGTTAACTTTTTCTGACATCGGTCTGAAGCAAGAAAAGGTTCCCCAACAGGGTACTTACCTTTATTGAAGACTTTGGACTGAAATTCGAATCGAAAATCTCAGGTGTCGGCCGACCGGCACTTGCGAACTGCTTCTACTTCGGGCACCACATGGCAAGAAAGACTGAAGAAAATGGCGTTGGATGCCTCTTATATACCCTTGGCGCACTGACGTCAGGGAAGAAGCGACAGCAACCGATGCCGGACCAAGACATTGGAATTCAGGCCGACTGCGGGACCTCCTGACGGCAGGATAACCCCAAGTGTGGTGACTGCAGCAGGGTAACACGATGAACATCTTCTGCACTCAACAGTAAGAAAATAGCACACAGACTGCTAAAGTGATACTTCCAAAACGATAAACTCCAAAAGATAAAACTTTCTTAAACATTTTGGTGGATCTGTGTTATTGCTTGCATCAGCAACATTCAGAAGTAACTTTGCAGCAAGTGTAGAACTAATGCACAGACAGAAATGTAAATTATTTATAATTTACATATATGTTTAGTATGTCTCAAGGGACAGAAATGTATTATAATATAAACAGTTTCAGAACTTTTACCTTACCTTAAGCACTTTTTGCCTTTTTTTCTAGGTTTAGTCAAGGATCTCAAGCAGTTTTAAGTAGACAGGATTTCATTCATGCAGCAACATTATCAAGCCAACATAATAATAAACACTACTACTACAGAACAACTGTGGTACTACAGTCCACATGCAGTTCTTACTCCAGTGGTACTAAATGAAAAGGCTGGATCTGAGTAGGCATGAAAGCAATGTTACAACACCAGACTTGTGGTGCAGCACAGTATGGACTGGATGATAGTGTACAGATAGTACAGACACAATGTTGACATTGTGACTGTGGGAATAAAGAAATGAAGGGGTACTGCCCCTAACATTTCAATTCTTTCTGACCACTGAATGTTTCTGCAGTCTATACGAAGGCTAAAAACATAAATGCATATCAAATTTGTGTTTTTGTCCATTAAACTCCACATTTTCTGTGTAATTTGCTTCCAAGTTTTTTCCCCACTCAACATACAGTTCTACAGCAACATCACAGGATTTACATGTTACCACAAAACTGCAGAGGTATAATAATACAGCATTCTCTGCAAAAAAACAGAGGAACAGAGCAAGGCATAATGAAGAGTTACAAATAAAGTACACATACAAACACTACAACATTTGTACAAGTCACATGTAGTCAGGTTATGCAGTGCATTTTATTATGACTATATTACAGCATCTTAAAATTCTAGACATTCAAGTTAAATATGTACTTTCAGAGCTGTGCCTTGAATTTTTTTTTTGAGATATTCATGCAACACATTGTTGAAAAGAAAAGTTAGATGGGAAGATTTAACTTCAGTTATGAGTCACTAATGGTCAATTTTATGAGGTCTGTGCTCATCAAGGTCAACTCATCAGGAACGCAATTTCATGAAAAATGTTAAACTGACTGTTTTTTTTGCAGGAGCAAGGTTTCCTGCCCCCTTCATATACGGTGGTCTACCCATACCCCAAACTTATATCTACCAAAATATATAGTGGTCTACACCCACCATACTATGAACTTGTATATAGCAACTCCATGGTTGCACAAACATATGGAAAAGACCACACATACGACAGTCCCTGCTGGCACATACATAAAACTATACTGGCAGTGTCCCACTGTGGAAGCAGTGATCAGGCAGCACTGACAGTGTCCCTCTGTGGAACCAGTGATCAGGCAGCATTGGCAGTGTCCCTCTGTGGAACCAATGATCAGGCAGTTCAGCACTGGGGAGTTGAATTCTGTCACACAGACACTCATTCATTTGCACTCAGTGAAGTGTAGGGGATGCAGGACACTTATTTTCTTCTAACGGCATACGAAATATGACCCTATCACATGGCTGACAAACCTTGACCTTGTTAATGACTGATATTGTGCACTTAAGAAAGGGGCAATTTTGGGTCCCCTCAACAAAAAGCATTAAAAAAACTCTCATAAATTGTGTGAACGCCTAGTGAAAGTTTGCATTCAATGCAGTGCTATGAAGCATGCCTAATTTAAATACAGATTTTCAAAATGAGATATACTTCAGGTCTCTGGAAGTTTCTTTCAAAGTTCTAGAAAACACTGAATTCAGTGACAAGTTTCATGTTGATGAGCATGAGCATGTAGGCATTCTCATGAAGTTTGAAGGTCGTACCATACATTGTTTTTGAGATACTGGCCTAAGGATTTTCTGCCTTGAGTCCTTTACAGCAGACCCATAAAAGTCAACTAGAACTTCCTCAGTCTGGTATGATGACAGGAAAAACCTGTTGTGAAAGTGTGGTATATAAAAGTTACTATTTATATACTTCGAATGATGAGATTTATGTTTTATGCTGTTTACTGTTACTTTGCTTCTGCTGTGGGTGACTTATGAGACACCCCATCTCTAAACCATCCTACAATATAATGGGAGACTGGGCTGTAAAACTCTGCCAGTCTGGTAGACATACGCTATCTGAAAGAACAGAATGAAGAATGGAATACTGAGTGAGGTAAACTCTGTAGCTGAAGCAAGTGAACCTTTGCTGTTTTACTCAGCACTGTTTACTTCTAATAGAAAACTGGAACATTGGTCCAGTCTGCTACATCCAGCAGGCTGTTTAAGTTTCATAGAAAACCTATAGCAATTTTCATCCAAACAAGCAAATTGCTGAGAGTAGGTAGAACTTAGCCAGTATGGAAAGCAGGGCGCTGATCTGACATCGGTCTGGAGCAAGACAAAAGTTTCCCCAACGGGGTACTTAGCTTTTAATGAAGACTTCGGATCTGAAATTTGAACACGCAAATCTTAGGAGTCGGCTGACCGACACTTGCAAACTGCTTTTGCTTCGGGCACCGCGTGGCAAGAAAAACTGAAGAAAATGGCGTCGGCTGCATCTTTTATACCCCTGGCGCACTGACGTCAGGGAGGAGGCGACAGCACCCGACGCCGGACCTAGACTTTGGAATTCAGGCCGACTGTGGGTAGCCTGCCAGCAGAATAACCCAACTGTAATGACTGCAACAGTGAAACACAATAAACATCTTAGCCAGTACGGAAAGCTGGGCGCTGACTACTGCTATTATACACTGAATTGATTTACAAGAGGTATTTATTACCGAGTCTGTTGTTTTTGGCTGTTTCTGCACTCTGAAACAGAGGAGATGTTCTTTAGATGTAATACACATGCAGCCGTTCCTGTACATGTAGCTGAAGACATAGAACCCTGTCATGGAAGAGCTTTTGTTATGGCACTGAAGTCCATGACAACAAACCCTTACCAATGAAACAAAATGATCACAACTGCACAACCTAATGAGACAGTGCTGTTTAAATAAAAACAAGGGACACAGGACTTTTTTTTTTCAAGGGACAAGTCCATGTGGGTGGCTTTAACTGCCAAGCCATTGTGTGTTTATGCCATCATCCTCCTTCCAACCCTGTGTGGTCCCTCTAGTTAAGTTCCTTCTGTCTCTCTAGTTTACCTTTTTACATTAGTATTATTTAATTTCAATGGGCTATTGTAATTACATTATGTAATTATTTTCTGAACAAGGTTTACATAGCTTGGGTAGGGAACTGCCTCATGCATGGTTTTCAACTATACTGAGATACATTTT
>NC_056741.1:333688465-333700965 GCF_019279795.1 Protopterus annectens | reverse complement strand
AGTGCCATGGCTAATCCGCAAAGGGGGGTATGAATTTGTGCCCCCTTGCTTGTTTATATACCACATGAATGTGGTGTTGTCCGTCTTTATCAGTAGTTGTCCTGGATGAAGTAAGTCCTTGAAGGCTGTTAGGGCATTTTGAACAGCTAGCATATCTTTCTGGTTGATATGTAGATGCATTTGTTTTGGTGCCCATATGCCCTGAATTCATCTTCCTGCCATGTGGGTCCCCCAGGCACAATCTGATGCATCTGTTGTTAAGTTTTGGCTGGCAGGGGGGTAGACTGAAGGGCCGTCCCATGTTTTGGTGACAGGCCTTTGCCCACCATAGAAACTCCTGTTGCAGGCAGGGAATGAGAAGAATCATTGTTTCCAGACTGTGTGAATGTTGACTCCATAAACTTTTTAGGTACCACTGTAGTTTCCTCATATGCAATCTTGCATATGGAATTAGTAGGATGCAGGATGCCATGAAGCCCAGAGCCTGCAGAATTTGTCTTGCAGAAGACTGGGTTTTTGTTGCCATCAGTTTGAAATAAGTAGTCAGTTGCCTTTGTTTGTCTGGCGTGAGGTAAGCCATCTGAGCAGTTGTATTCAAGCTTGCACCCAGGAATGTTATCTGTTGAGAGGGTACCAGTTGTGATTTCCTTTTGTTTATTGTGTACCCTAGGCATGTTAGAAGCCTTTTCACAAATGCCAGGTGTCAAAGTAGAGTGTCCTTGTTCTCTGCTTGAATGAGATAGTCGTCCAAGTAAGGATATATTTGTATACTTCTTTGTCTGCAAAATGCAATTACTGGTGCCAGGCACTTTGTAAAGACCCTGGGCACAGTAGATAAGCCAAAGGGCAGTGCAGAGAATCGGTAATGCATTAAGCCAACCTTGACTCTGAGGTATCTTCTGCACGACTGTCTTATTGGGATATGCAGGTATGCCTCTTTTAGGTCTAAAGTCACCAGCCAAGCATTCTTGCCTAGCATGGGCAGAAGCTGCTGCAAAGTCAGCATTCTGAATTTTGGAATGCCCAGGTATGCGTTCAGAATCGATAAATCCAGTATTGGCCACCAGGCCTTGTCCTTTCTGGGTACCAAGAACAGTGTTGAGTAAAAACCTTGTCCTTTTCCTGTTCTGGTACTGTCTGAATGGCCCCCATATCCACGAGGGACGTAACCTGTTTCTGTGCCTCTGCCCATTGATTTTTTGGCAGATCTGGCCAACCATTTGCCATTGGCAGAGTGCGGAAATGGAATCTGTATCCCTGTGATACAATGTTTAGTACCCACTTGTCCTGGGTTATTAACTGCCAATTTTAAGCAAAAAGTGCTAATTTTCCCCCTATGGGTGCTGCCAACAGATAAGTGCTTGGTGTAGGCAGAGGGAAGTCATTGGGATTGCCTTCTGTAGGTTTGCGCTTTATCTCCTCCAGATTTGGAGGTGGATGCGCCCCATTGCTTTGACCTATATGAATCTTGCATCTGGTATCTGGAACCCTTAGAGCGTCTGGATTTGCCCCTTTGAGCTCTGTCTGACACAGGAAAGGACCAATTTTTTGTAGGCCAGTGTTTATTGAATCTTGGTGGCTGCACTTGTAAGAAGTCTTTAACAGTTTGCATAGATTTAGCTTTGTCTTCCATTTTCATTAAAACCTCTTCTGCCTTAATACCAAACAGAGAATCATGCTGTAAAGGTGTATCTAGCAATTTAGCTTTAACATGATCAGGCAAATTTTGTTCCTTTAACCAGGCATGCCTCCTAATCACAGATCCAGTAACTGCGGCCCTGCAGGAGGCCTCCAAAGAATCAAAACCACATTGCAAAGTATGCTTTCCAACTTGTTCAGCTGCATGCAATAATTCCTGCAATTCTTTATTTTCTGCACATTCTGAAATCAACATAATTTTCTGTTTCAGCAATCCCATAACATGTTGTTGGTACTTAAGCATATGAAATTGACAGTTTAAGGCCCTGATTGCCAAGGTTGCAGATGTATAAACCTTTTTTTCTCAATCTGTCCAGTGCCCTTGAATCTCTGTCAGAGGGGGTAGGATTTTTTGCTGTTGAGGCCTTAACTCCCTTTGGACCCTGTGAAATAGTTTCAGGATCAGCAGCAGAGTTTCTAAATAAGAATTTATGTGAGTCAGGGACCCTATAATATCTGTCAGGCTTACTGGGAGCCAGAGGTAAAGAGTCAGGGGTCAAGCTTGACTCAAAAAACACATCACCCACAATGTCTAAAACAGGGGGAATGGCTAAAAGGCTTGTGCTGAGGGAGAAGAAGGAAATCCCTGAGCCTCTTTTTTGATTCTGAGAAGTCTTGAGTCTCCCAGTGAAAATGTTCCCTCAAAGTATGCAAGGTTTCTCCTTATGAATAATCCTCAGGAGGAGATGCAGATGGAATAGACTCCTCAGCATCAGAATCCTCATAGGGAGGTACAGATAATTTCTGATCAGAAGAGGAATCAGAAGAAATAGAAACCTGATCTGAAGATTCATAATCAGTGTCTTGCCTAGGCCTCTTATCTGGGGGGGGGGGGGGTATGGGTACCCGTGATCAAAGTAATAAGGTCTTCAGCCATTTTGATCATCTGTTTTTTAGGCATAGAGGCCTGTGCATGTGGCTTATGCGTCGTTTATTTTAGTTTTAGAAGTTGCTTTTGTCTTTGGTTTTCCAGCTGTCATCGGTTTGATGTACAAATGCTGAGGTCTGAATACACCCTCAGAAGCCGGTGCCTGCTCAGCGGCTCTGGACCCATCCAAGGGAGATGCACCCATCGGTCCAATACCTTGAGTATCTTGCGGCATGCCGGACTCCACATGGGTGTCGGTAGAGGCCTGCGACTCGAAGGTAGCGGGTATCAGGGGCTGCGAAGGTGCCTCACTGAGTACTGGCGAACCGGTGACTGGCTTAGGAGAAGCTTTGTTGTCGGTTTTGGATCTCGACTGCCTTTCTCTGTCCTTTTCTTTGCATTTTTTATGTACTCTGGTAGTCGGATTGCTATCCGACGACATCTCTGGGTAGTTAAATCTGTTTCCAAAATAATTTGATGCAAAAATATACCGACGCTTAATAGTGCGTTGGTTAAATCTAGCACAAAACCGACAGCCAGGCACGTTGTGGTCAGGGCCTAGGCAAGGATTACAGTATAAATGGAAATCCTTATGAGGTATTTGCTTCCCACAAGTAATACAATTATTAACTTTTTCTGACATTGGTAAAAAGCAAGAAAAAAGTTTCCCCAATGGGGTACTTAGCTTTAGTGAAGACTTCGGTTCTGAAACTCAAACATTTCAGTAGTTGGCCGACAGGCACTTGAGAAATGTTTCTGCTTCAGGCACCGTGTGGCAAAAAAGACTAAAGAAAATGGCGTCGGCTGCATGTTTTACACCCGACGACCTGACGTCATGGAAGAGAAGACAGCAACCGACGCAGGACCCAAGACTTTGGAATTTAGGCCGACTGATAGTAACCTGCCAGCAGATTATCCTAAATGTAATGACTGCAACAGTGAAACACGAAGAACATCTGTCTCAGTTTGTGCAAGAACCTGGTTACCAGTCTCACCTAATACTTAGTGCAATATTCACTATGACTAACTTATAGGCCCATCTAGGGCAGTAATGCAGTAAAATATCTCTTCTTTCAGTGCAAAACATGCAAATTCATAAATTAACCATAGTGCAATACTGTAAAGACCATAGGGCAATACTCTAATGTTCACAGTGCAATACTCAATGTCTCTCTTTGTGCAAGGATCAATGCAATATCTTAACCAAGTACCTGTGTAATACTAAAGTCTCATGCAAGTAAGTGTTCTGTTCAAAATATGTTAAAATGTGTTTCTAATTATGTGCAACATTAGTCTGTCTACCTGCATGTCTGTGATGTAATAGCCAGGTGTTACATGTGTAAATGTCTGTGAAAATAGTCTATATGTTGTCTGCACATTGAGTCTGGAGATACAGAATTTTTATTTATTTATTTATTTGCAGTTGGTTTACCAGGATAGTCCATTGGGCCATAAAGAACCCATTTTCAATGGAGTCCTGGAGAGAAAAGCTCCAAAAACAAGCAGAAGATTACAGTAAGATATTTTGTTACAAATTATTACAGTTACTATGGCCTAGTAAAAAGCATTGCAAGTATTACAGACTAGTGTTTAATACACAAATACTACAATCTAAAAAAAAAAAAAAAAAAAAAGAAAATTACAATATGATAACTAAGAGATTCCTTTTATGCATTCAATATCAAAAGCTTAATACAAATGAGAGCAGGATATATGAATTAAGAGAGTAAAAGAAAAAGAGGGGAGGAGATTATGTGGGGTGGGAGCAGGAGCATTTCCACTGGGATATTAGATGTGAGTGAAGAGATTTTTTTGAATGAAAGGTGGTTTGAGGTGGTGCGAATGGGTGGTGGTAGGGAGTTCCAGAGGCGAGCTAGACCATAGGATAGGAGATTTTTTCCTGGGGGACGAGTTGGTTTATACAATCCTATTAGGTTTTGGTTGTTAGATCTTAGTAGTCTATCAGGGAGGTGCATTTTAAAGGTAGAGGAAAGGGAGGGACAGAGGGAAGGGTTGAAAATGAGTTTGCGTGCAGGAGTAAGTTGAGTATAGGTAAGATGATTGGTCAGTTCCAACCATTTTTGTTTGTGGAGAGATGAACAGTGGTGTGTGGAGGATTTATGGCTGGTAGCGAACTTGGCAATTTTGTTACAGCAAGAGGAGAGTTGTGTTTTGACTGAAGATTGTAGGTTAGCTGGTAGTGGGGCTCCATAAAGGAGGGAGGGGATGAGAAATGTGGTGGGGAGGGTGATTTTAGTGGAGGGTGTGAGATAACGATTTTGTCGGTAGAGCATACCAAGTTTTTTGTGTTTTTTTTTAATATTTAACTGAAGATGGGAGCTAAATTTAAGCTGACTATCAATTTGGACACCTAATAATTTGGCCTCTGATACCAGTTCGAAAGGTGTATTACTATGGCTAGTGATAGAGAATGCACTTATATTGAAAGAGGTGACTTTGGAGGGGGTAAATAGCATTAGTTTGGTTTTAGATGCATTTAGTGAGAGGTGATTTTTTTTTCATCCATTGTTCGGTGGTTAAGAATACATCTTGTGTGAGCTTAAGGAGGGTAGGGATGGATGTAGCAGAACAGATAGTTGAATCATCTGCGTATTGGATAATGTTTGTGAAGGGGATGGAGTTGTGGAAGTTGTTTATGAATATGTTGAAGAGAAAGGGACCCAGTATGGATCCTTGGGGAACTCCGGTTGGGGTGTTAAGGAATGGGGAGGTGGCTTTTTTCCATTTTACTGCATGGCATCTATTGGATAAATAGCTAGTGAACCAGTTCAGAGAGGAAGGTGATAGGTTAAGCTTAGAGAGTTTAGTGAGGAGTAAATTGTGGGAGATAGCTTCAAAGGGCTTAGAGAAGTCAAGCAGGAGGGTTGAGACAATGTGGCTGGAGTCCCGTGCTTTATTCACAGTTTCCAGAAAGGAAAGAAGGGCGGTCATAGTGCTGTGACTGGGTCTAAAGCCATGTTGTGTGAGAGTAAATAGGTTACTGTCTAAGATAATGGTAGGAGTTGTAAAGGGATACACTTTTCTAGGAGTTTAGAGATGGGAGATAGGATAGCAATGGGACGGAAATTGGTAATATTATTGCTGCCACCTTTATGCAAAGATACGACATAAGCCTTTTTCCAGATTTGGGGTACTACACTTTCTTGGATTGAGTGATTGATTAGAATGCTGATGGGGTAGGCAATGACTTTGGCAGCTATGCTAGGAAAGTAAGAAGGAATGTTATCGGGGGCATTAGAGCATGGTCTCAGTTTCTGGAGGAGTTTTTTTATGGTGGATGTGGGTACAGGTTTTAATGAGAATGGTGGAGGCTGGGAGGGGGGTATTGGGGTGTGGTGATGGAGAGAAATAGGAGGAGAAGCAGAAATTGGGGGGGGTGAAGGGTTGGTAGAGGAGGATGGGGGTAAAGTGGAGGGTGTGGTGGTCCCAGAGGATGAGAATGAGGAGATTAGTTTGGAAATAGAATCAATGAAAACAGTATTGAATTGTGTAGCCAGATCTATGTCTGGAGCATTAGGGTCTGGGCTGGGGTTATCTGTTCTGCTGGGGTTAAGGAGAGTGAAGATGCCTTTCCAGAATCTTTGGGGGTTTGTTTTATTGTTGTTTTGGAGTATGGAGAAGTAATTCTGTCGATCAGTGATGATGAGTGTTTTGTATTCATTATGAGTGAGGGGAGTCCTGTGTTTTTGGTAATATGCCCAAGCTTTATCTCTGAGGTGCATGGTTGCTAGTGTGTTTTTTGTTAGCCAAGGAGCAGTTTTATTTTTTATTCTTTTTGTCTTTAAGGGAACATGGTGGTCTAGGAGGTTTAAGAAGGTTGTATTGAAGTGGGTTACTGCCTGTTCCAGGGGTAGAGTTTTTAGGGTATTCCAGTTTATTGCTTTTAGAGAGTTGGAGAAGGTGATGGGATTGAATTTTTGTGGTAGCGAGTAGTAATACAAGTGTGTGTAAGATGTAAGGGTGAGGGCAATCGATGTGTGAATGTGGGTAATTGATCACTAAGGGAATCGGGAAGGGTGCCACTGTCAGAGAAATAATGAGGGTGGGAGACTAAAATCGAACTAAAACTAATCTAAAACTAAGATACGGAATTCTGTTCAGTTTTTGCACTTCTGTGATTTCTGAATGACAATAAAGTTTACTTTGACTTTGAGAAACAAAACAATCTCTGCACAGAAGCCACTCAAGGTAAAAACTGAACTACAGGTCCAAATACACTCACACAGCAATGGTAAATATCAGTTACCATGCAACCTGCATTTTCACAAAGCTACTTTTCTGTAATGTCACTAACAAGTGAAGCTGAAAGTGTAAAATGCTGCAAGGTTATCAAATCCATCTGAAACTGCAGCCTGCCTCTCTACAGATGCCCCCTACACCCAGCATACCTATTCTTCCTGTTCCACTCCCTCTCCCTCTACACCCCTTTTAAAAATCTACCTTCCGCAGCCCACCACCGAATGACATTCCAAGGATCCAACATGTTTTTCCATAAAACAGAGCCTCCTCATTTCAGAGTTAAACCTGACACAGTCATCTAGTAAACAGAGCACCTTTTGTTCTCCATATTTTCTTTACACTTTCTTGGGACCTGATTTTCATTTTATTAAATGAGCACAACTGCTAACACAACAGCTTCTGCTGTTAAACTACACATCAATAGTACAAAAAAAAAACCCAAAACAAAAATGGCTATGTTTCAATATGCAGTGAATGCCAGGCCTCAGGGAATGAGACCATGCAACACTAAATTGTTCCACTGAAAGGTAAACATGTACTAGACATTCACACATTAAGTAACTGGTAAAGCCAACAGATTGCCAGTATTTTATATGCCTATTTTCACATGTGCTTGTCTTTTTACTATGACCTCTGGTATGCTTAATGCATTGGAACAGTATCTGCCTTGTAGACAGGTGTTTACACTTTTTCACTGATATACATATACGTGCACAAATCATAGGCTCCAATAAACCCCTGCTGACTTGATCTACGTAGAAAGGGATTCATTGTTTGCATCAAGCAACAGCTGCAGACCTGAAGTGGGTGAGAGGGGATTTTGAATGGGCACTTCATATGAATACGAACTAACAGTCTGTCACTGCATGACTAGTGCATTAAGGCAGAGAGTAAGGAATGCTGGGTATTAGAGCTGAACTGTTGAACACTATGAAGCAACAACTTTTAAAGAAACATAATTCTGTATGGCTCATCACCACCTAGCATTGTTGCTTCCTATACCACTTTCCAGAACTGACTCTTTGCATGTGTATTTGGCTATGTACCTACTTGCACTGCAATTTCATGATACCTTCTGCAACATCTTGTCTGCATCCATATCTCACAGGGCAAAGACAGCATTTTATTTTAACTGATTATGCATATGCCAAGGGGCTAAAAATGGACCCTCATGGCCAAGTCCACCTACCTAAAGAAATAAAAACTACCACCCCAATAATTTAAGTAATTCATTGACAAATAAATAAAACAAAATAAATAAATGTACATGTACATGAAATCAGTTTGCAATCTGCACTAAAAGAATCTTCTTGTTCTTCAAATATTTTCCAGATTAACAGAATTAGATGAAAGAATATTGTGATTAAGTGACCTGGCTACTTTCAAATCAACTATGAAGCCGTGGTGGTACAGCAGTAGCGTTGTTGCCTCACAGCAACAGGTTCTCCTGTTCGATTCTCGGCTGGAGTGCCTTCTGTGTAGAGTCTGCATGTCCTCCCCACGGTCCAGTGGCCTCTGAAAGACATGCGTGAATGAGCATGCCTTTGCTGAAGGTTGGGCGTCAGGCTGGCAACTTGGCACCATAAAAATCGACTGCCAATCATTAGCGGACCGGAGTTCCGCTGTGGCGACCCCTAACTGGGAAAAGACAAACAACTACTTTCAAATCAACTCAAAACAGAATATAGTTTTCTGTAGTACCATATTTTGACAAGTCCTAACTGCACTGCTAATTGTTAAATGCCAAGAGGATTGTATTTTTTAGATTAAAGTATATAGATGTAAAGCAAGAATAAAACGATCTTGGGACAGATGCATGTAGTAAAGGCTATGACTCTTAACTTTGCCTCCGATCATGTGGCTTTGCTTCTTGGCTGTCACCTCCCTCTTGCAATGTCCTAGAATCCTGCATGTTGAGAGGAACAAATAGGTCTTGTGTGGATGGGAGCCTGATGAAGGGACAGAGAGAACAAACAAAAATAGTAATAAAGCAGGCAAGGACCAAACATTAACACGTATCTGCTCCAAACAGGTATTGTGGAAGTCAACTACCTAGTTCTGTATTGCAGAAATTCTGCAGTCTGTTTCTGAATGTTGAAAGAGTATTTGTCCAGTGGACAAAGGACAATGTGAGCACTGTTCGATGAAGGCAATAAAGAAAGCCTTCAGGTTATTTCAAGAAAATAATTCTATTTTACACAGCACTTTGGAAAAAGTGGTGAAACTACCCTGCACCACAGAAAATCTGAAGTCTGCTTGTTCTACTACATGCATACTTTTTTGCTGGACAAAAGCACAATGCGGCTACTGTTCAAAGGAATAGACAGCCTTCAGGTTGCTTCCAAAAACAGAACTTGCCTTACACATTACCACCTAATGGAAGGTCGTGATCACCCAGCTTGTGAAATGATGTCTTGTTTCAGGATGTCGACTTATCAATAATGCACTCAGGAAAACCCTACTTCAGAGAATGCAGACAGAAGGGTTGCATAAATCAGTAACCTGATACTTCCCAAAACCCAAGAAGACTACAGTGTTCTGCCTCCATTCATTCATTTCAACCAGCCAGGATCACTGAAAATGATCCCATCTGCTTTCATTTTTATAAGGATGTCAGGACTAAACAAACCTGATTGCCCCTTCCCCTTATGAATGAATAAATGAATAAATTCCCCCATGCCCAAACTCAGTAGCTGGCACATGTAGTTTTGGTGAATAAAGCACTGCTTGCCTCCACCCTCCCACCACCCCGCATACACATATACACAACAGTTATTGTTTTTTTGTGCCAAGAAGGATACTGTCCTGCCCATAGGCAGCTACATATTACCACAGTGTTTAATGCTTGTTTCCCTGGTGGACTGGTGTGTTGGATACTCCAACCCTTTTGCAGAGATGGGCTAGTTGTAGCTGCAGAATAAAAATCCATTGGTACCAAACCACTCTGGCCCATCCCAAACCATCCACATTCACGCCTCCTTTCATCATTCTGATAATGAACATCAGATGTGATGTGCAACATGACAAAATATTTATTTATTTATTTTTAGCAAAATGTTTAGCTGAATCAAATGGTGAATGAAACAGTGCAGTTCAGCCTTTATGGAGGTCAGCTGTAATGGAAACTTATTATCAGGAAATGCCTCAGGGTCCAACACTAGACCTCATATTATCCTCAGTATTTGCTGATTAAATGTTGAACCATGGATGGAATCCAGACCTAATTCACTACATTGATGATGCTGCCCTGGTTTACTCAACTACCATGGTCCGTGGAATTTAGTCCCAACTGTGGAATTTTTGTTGAGACAGCAACAGCATACTGGACACATCTGAAACGAGAGATGTATTTGGAGGGAGATCACTACCTCCATAATGATATCCATATTTGCTACAGAAACAATTCAACCACCAAAACTGTGAAGTCAAGTTCCCAGAACTTCTTCATTAGGAAATTAACTTCCTAACCTATATTTTTGTTGGCTGTCTCCAAGTAAGAAATAAGATAAAGTACAACCTGATAAAGGAGACCAGAATCATCCAGCTCCGAATTAAACCCTGACTATGCAGCAGGTCACTGGGGTTTGATTATCAGGCTACAGTACTGAGGAAGCCAGATGGGGTAAGGGAGGAATGAAGGGATGGAGACCACTTGCCTCTCTCGGGGGTAGGGCTGATGTTGCACACATTTGGGAGCACGTGTGCAAGGCTCTTTTTCCTGTTTGAAAATGGAGAAACTACCTACAATGATTACCGATAGGTGAGATGGGCTTATTCTGCTAGCTTACCTCCTTTATGGAAGTGAGGGACAGTGCAGTGCTGATGCCTATTGCATGTCCACCTATGTGAAAGTGACCTGAGCATATGTTGGGAAGATTAGGGATATAACCAGAAAAAAAAACTCATGAATATCTTGGTGATGGTTTTTGTGATCAGCTCCTACCTATGAGATGTGGAGGGTTCAATCAATAGCAGAGAACCTGATGGTCAGCAGACAGAGTGCACAGAAAAAAAAATGAAACCAAAATCCAAGTGGAGAAATCTCTGCTTCTGCCTAGACTTCCATATGAACATTAGTACTCAAATTTCAGCAGAAAGCACTAAAATTGGAATAATGACACTTAGATTAATTAGGGGGGGGCTGTTTTATCACTTTTTGAGGCAAGTTATTTTTAACTGTAGTTTTTTTTTTGTCCGTTATGATTTTTTTCCTTTTAAGCAAATAAATGACTGTGTGGAATAAAAAGGGTCTAGACTGACTGGAGGAAGGGGGCATGAATGTTTTGACTAAAGACTGTTTTAATCCTAGGAGTAGTTTCACTTTGAAGTCTTCCATTTACTAAATTCTTAAAGTATAACTACTGTTATCAAATAGTAACTTAATTAACAGCCAAACTTTAATACCATCTGTCAAACATACATAGAAGAAAATAAACAAAACACAAACACTTCTGACGACAGAAATCCTGTCCAAAATGCAACCACTGAGCATCTGCTAAGGGGACCAAAGGGACAGCTTTGTGATACAGCCTGGCCACTGGTAAACTTCAGACACTTGCCTATGTATTGGGAAACTCTGATACTCAGATATGCATTCCCAAGATAATTGCCAAAGGTGCACATCTCTATTCAACATGCAATGAAAGTAAGACAGGGTGACACCTCATCTTCTTACTAATCACTGTTGAAAAGGTGAAAAAACAAGGCCTGCGAGGCTTTCTCAGGGATGTACATCTCTCAAACTGTGTGCTATCTGCCCTCCATATCTTTCCCTTCTCATCGCACATCAGTGTTTACCTGGGATTGTGTGAAATACTGTTAACAAGCAGAGAATGCTCAGCAGATGAAGACTAGTGTAACAGAAAAAGAGCCAAAGGTTTACTCAAGTCAAGAAGTAAGGAAGATAAAATCAACAACTATTTATTCAAACACACAAGCTCAAAAAGCTTTCAACCGCTGAAAATTGGCTTTGTTCCAAGTTGGACTTTCCCAGTTAACAAATGTAAAATAAATAAAAAAAAAAACTTGCTGCTTCATTATGACATTGAAACGTCATAACACTGAACACCTAAACAATGACGTGTATTCATCGAAACGCATTTACACGAATTGATGAATACTTACACTGCAAAGAAACACTTGCCCCGCAGTCTAACTTAACTAACCTAACCTAAAACAGACCCACCCAATGTGGGGGATGTGCCCCCACACCCCCCCCCATAAGTAAATATACCAACTGCGAGATCGCACTACAGAGGAGAAAAGGGCAACACCCTGTAGTTGGCCAGCTACATCTTTGCCCTGGAAGTATTCATTGAATTGCGTAAATGCGTTTAGATGAATATGGGTCGACCATCTGGAGTTCGATATTACGACGTTTTGATGTCATAATACAGACCCTGTCAAAAGAACTGTGAAACAAACACAATTTAAAAAAAAATCACATGATATTTTATAAAGACCATTCAAATTGTCCAACCAATTAAGAACAAAGAATATGCTTTTTCAAAACTGGTTTTAAAGAATTTTGTTCATTTAAACCTCCATTCTTTACCTATATAGAAACAAGTACAATTATTACAGGTAGTCAAATACACTAAAGTCTCAAGATGTACAGTAAACATAAAACTTTGAGACAAACCCCTTGCCAGTTACTGGTTGTACGAACACCTTA